>NC_084818.1:7334148-7634148 GCF_963583255.1 Pyrus communis
GTATAAACACACAAACAAACTCATATCAATTAAGAGTTGAAGGAAAAAGGAAAATGAGACAAAAGCAAACACAAAATATTGGATAGTGATGTAGGTTCAACACCTTCCAAGTGGAGGTAGCCCTCCCGCAACAGATGACGAAGAAGGTCTTCGCATGTTCCGAGAATCTAAATTGGATAAGGACTCCGTTTCCGAAGTAGTTAGCCTCCTTCCAGTACCCCTTGCTTGAGATAAATTCTGCAGTAAAACAATCTAATGGTAAGCAATCTGCTAAAGGAACAAAAACATGCAAACAATAGGCTAAAGGAATTTGTATTTTTGCTTCATTAGCAATCCAGGGTGATATCATCCCCTTTCTCTTTTGGCTGGGAAACTTTTTCCCATGGTCAGTTGAACCTCTGAATTGTATATTAATCCCATCCTATAACTGACCAATAGGTTTAAACAAAAAGGAAAACGTACGGGCACATATAACAGAGAACATATCATGCAATCTGATTCTTAACTAATTTGTACTATGTCCAGAGAACTAACACACATTTATTTTATTTTATTTTTGTCGAACTAACACACATTTATTGAAGCCATGACTTGGTTACGTGATAAAACTTAAAAATCAGTTAAACGTACCTTGAAGCAAAGAAAACATCGCCACGAAAGACAACAGTCCTAATGCAAATACTGAAATGAAATTGAAAATTTTGTGTTTTAACTCAGACAAAATCAAACCTCAAATTTCAAGAACCCTTCAAGCACGTCCAAAAGCAAAGGACAGCTATCTCCATTTCGGTTCAGATCATACCCATTCTTGCTACTAAAGTCCTTCAACTCAGCTTTCCAAGAATCCTTTTGCTGCGATTCAGCAAAAACAAAATCAGCAATCATTAGCATAAGAAAGCAACATATTACTTCAAACTTTTTGCAAAAAGCCGACACTTTCTGCACTCAAAATTATACATGATTACCAAATTACACTCGGGCTGGTAAACTTTTAGCGTATGGTTTAGTTGCGCCCAGTCTAGGTATTCGCATATCAGTGCCGTCAACAACCTTCCTATAACAAGCATGCCAAAGTAAAATTCAGCCGATAAGCATAAAAACCAAAAGGAAATTAATTTTCTTTAAGCGTGGGATGAGTAGAAGAACCCGAAGGGGAAGCGTGGAGCTGTTTGGCGCGATCGTTGCAGCTACCAAGCAATGCCGGAGGCAAGCCTTCGTCTTTCTCAATGACCTTGTCCTCCTCCTCAATTGCCTCAAACACACTTGCTCTCAACTCAGCCTACCAAAACAAAACAGTTGAATTAATCAGAAAACAAGCCGAAAACCCGAATAATAAGTTTGATTATTCACAAATCACAGCTTAGTTATTCAAAAAACGGATCACATTTCTCAAAATCCGAAGCTTCAAATTACAGTTAAGCAAATACAAAGCAACGAGCTTTGAAATTGCAAAACCCTAGCCGAAGTCAACAAAGCTGGGGGACATATACTCAATTAACCCGAGAAAAAAAACCGCGTTTTTGGGGTAAAATCAGCTGCGGAATCACAGAAAGGAGATCAAGATGGTGAACATTAAGAAAAGGGGGAAATGGGCAAAAAAGGGAATTTGAAATTGTACCCGGATCTTGGCGAGTACGCCCTTCTTCTCGAGGGTGCGAGTGACGAGAGTCTTGAGGTCCATCATCTCCCTCGTGTAGTCGTCCATCTTGTTCTTCGGTTTTCAGAGGGAGAGGGTTTTGATTGGTGAAGAAAGAGAGAGCGAGTGAGTTCGCTTTCTCTGCGTTTTGAATTTCTCAGCTTTCCTCGATGTTTGGATTCTTCAGAGAGAGTGAGAGGAGAGAGGGGAAAGTTGCTCTGGGAATGATGGTGGTCACTGGAATGAAGGTGGGCTCCACTGCAGGCTAGCAGTTACCCTGGTAATTTCATCTGGGCTGGCAGCTGTGAAATTCGAAATACGATGTTTTGGGCCGTTATTGTATTAAGCCTGTGAGTTCTTTTCTGGCCCTTGGGTATCAGCCTGCTAAATACCCTTTTTGTTTTGTCTCGTTCATCACGTGATTCGTTGCAACTGAATATAATTTTTGAAGAAAATTGAGGTTCTATTGTAAAACTAATTGGTAATATGAGGTTCTAATTACTTATAAGTACATCAAAGTTCTTTTCTTTTTCTGATGTGGAATTGATATTTTCAACACGCTATGACGAATTTTAAAATCTAGTATATGAACAATACAAATCAGATGATATAGAGAGCGTGGCGCCGTTAGACAACTCAAATTCTTAGAAATTTTTTTTTTCACCAGTTTAGAAAGAAGCTACAATTTTCTATTTATTCAGTTCATGTCATTTGAAACTTGATAGAATTTTCACTACTTTAGAAAGAAATTATACTCTTTTGTTTATTCAATACACGTCATTCGAAACGTACAAGAATTTTCACCACTTTATAAAAAAGTTATGCTCTTTTGTTTACTTAGGAATGTCATTCTATCCTTAGCCGAATTTTCACGCTTAAGAAAGAATCTGAGACTTCAAAAAGAAAAAGAAAAGTATCAAATTCTTAGTAAATAATGTAAAAACTTTACCTTATATATGCCGGTGTATGATTTTCTTCTCCCTCCAAAATGTTGAAAGGCAAAGCCAAAATAATGGAAATGGATTATCTCTGAATCTCTTCCATCAAATCCATCAAATCAAGGAATTTGTATCCTTAAAATTTTACCCAAAATGTTGAAAGGCATAGCCAAAATAATAACCAGAAAACTGAAGAAATACTGTTTATTGCTCTCTGTCTATTTAAATTCCTTATTTGTCCGTTTCCGGTTCCACGCTCTAAAGCCTAAGCATTTCCCGATGGCGCCCATCGACCCTCACTCGTTCACTGACTCGACTCACCCACTCGCCACCCATATTTCCCTTTCCTTCTTCTTCGACTTCCCCTCCTCCACCATCCACGCCTCCGCCCTCCTCACGCTCCCCGCCCCGTACTCCGGCCCACTCTCCCTCGACATCCGTGCCCTCACCGTCCACTCCGTCATCGACCCCCATAAGCCCTCCCGTCCTCTCTCTTACGTCATCTCCCATCCTGACCCAATCAAAGGCTGCCACCTCACCTTCACCCTCTCCAACGCAGCCTCCGTCTTAATACTGTACTCCACCTCCCCCTCCTCCTCTGCCCTCCAGTGGCTCTCCCCTCCCCAGACCTTTAACAAGACGCTGCCGTTTGTCTACACCCAATGCCAGGCCATCCACGCGCGCTCCGTGTTCCCCTGCCAGGACACTCCCGCTGCGCGTGTGCGCTACGCGGCCAAGCTCAACGTCCCCCGCCAGCTCTCCGCCGTCATGTCCGCGCGTCACGTCTCTCGCCGCGACCCGATCGCCGGCGAGGGGTCGGCGCTGGTCTCCGGCGACGCCTTGTGGTGCTCTGAGAACAGGGTCGTTGAGGAGTTCGTCATGGAGCAGCCAATCCCGCCGTACCTGTTCGCGTTCGCCGTCGGTGAGCTGGGGTTCCGGGAGGTGGGCCCGAGGACTAGGGTTTACTCTGAGGCGGTGCCGGCGGTGCTTGAATCGGCGGCGACGGAGTTCGCGAGCACCGAGGACATGATCAGGCAAGGGGAGGCCTTGTTTGGGCCGTACGTGTGGGAAAGGTTCGATCTTTTGGTGCTGCCCCCGAGCTTCCCGTACGGTGGAATGGAGAATCCGAGAATGACGTTCTTGACGCCGACGGTGCTCAAAGGCGACGCCAGCGGCGCGCAGGTGGTGGCGCACGAGCTGGCTCATAGCTGGACTGGGAACTTGATCACCAACAAAACCAATGAGCATTTTTGGTTGAATGAGGTACTAAATTTACATTCACACATTCATTGGTTCAACTTTTCGGTCTTCCTATCGAAAAATTCACACATAGATGTTGTTTGTTTTGCATATTTGGTTGATGCCAAGTTCGTAACTGATCAATTCCATAACTTTAAGATGCTTGTGTTCTTCATTTGATGTAATACTACCTGCATACAGTGCGTTTGAGGTCAGTTTCCAGTATATGTCTTGTGAAAACCGCAATGTGCGAAAGCTTGACGGTGTAATGCCGCGTTGTTTTAGATGTAGTCCGATTTATAGAAGCATAACACACTAGGATGTTTGTATAATTTCTGGGTTAGGAGAATGTGAAGAATGTCTTACTGATTTACGAACTTCCGGTTGTAGTTGATATCAGGGTGTTAACATTTACTTATTGCTGCAGGGTTTCACGACATATGCTGAGAGGAGAATTGTTGAGGCTGTGCAAGGCGAGGACAGAGCTGCATTGAACATTGGAATCGGCTGGCGGGGTTTGCACAAGGAAATGGAGAGGTTCAAGGATAGCTTGGAGGTCACAAAGCTGAAAACCAACCAGGAAGGAGTTGATCCAGATGATGTGTATTCTAGAATTCCATATGAAAAGGGTTTCCAGTTTCTATGGCGCATCGAACGTCAGGTATGTTGAAGTTGTAACTTCTTTTGTTTCTTGATATTGTTCTGTAAAGACGATCTGATTGGCACTTGTTTTTCGGAATATAAAGGTTGGAAGGCCTGCGTTTGATGAGTTTCTGAAGAAATACATTGCCACCTTCAAGTTCCAGTCAATTGATACCGATACATTTCTCGAGTTTCTGAAGGCAAACCTACCTGGAATAGAGAAAGAGGTTGACTTAGTGTTGTGGACTGAGGGCACTGGTATCCCTCCTGATGCGTATGAACCGGTTTCTAACATATATGCAAAGATTGTGTCCATGGCAAATGAATTTAAGCTTGGTAGGATGCCGGGGGAGGATGAAGTTGCTGACTGGAGAGGGCAGGAGTGGGAACTCTACTTGGAGAACCTCCCCAAGCCTGTTGAACCTTCACAGGTACTTATTTTCTATGACTTGATTCCATAGCGGCCTTCAACACGCGTAGTTACTTAATTTCTTAGCTCCTGTGACTTGATTTGCAGATTGTAGAGTTAAACTCGCGCTTCAGGCTGGCAGAATCGAAAGATTATGACGTGAAGGTGACATTTCTTCTGCTGGCCATTGCTTCCAAGTGCAAAGACTACTTGGGCGACGTGGAGAGAACTTTGAAGGAAGTTGGGAGGCAGAAGTACCTTGTCCCCCTCTACAGGGCTCTTGTGGAAGGCAATGGAAATGAAGAAGAGAAGATTCTGGCCAAGCAGGTGTTTGCAGCCGCTCGCGAGACTTACCACCCTATAGCTCAAGGCGGTATCGAGACAATTTTAAACAAGCACTGCTGAAATTGTGTGTGAGAATGTAGAGTACACGAACCGCAATCTGGAAGCCAATCCTTGACTTCGTTGTTGATGCTTCTGCTGATGTGAATGATCTCGTAAATAAAATGTAGCTGACTTTTGTATCTCGTTTGCTGATGCCTGATGATATTTTATGTGTAAATTCGAAAATACCAATCAAAGCTATGCCTGCAAAATCAATTTTACTCGATGCATGACAGGAACGAAAATACTCATCGAGTCTCGCTTTCGTAGGAGGATTTCAATTTCTATTATATCATGAACATGTCCATTTACAGAAGCAAATAACGCAAGAGTTGTTGGAATCAACGGACTTCCGGTATTCACTTATGATTTTTACACAGTTACCACCAAATCTGTCTAAAACAGTGAAATTGCACTTCTCCCGATCCATGGCAAAGCCATGGAGCTTGAAGATCTTGACATTTCTGTTCAACACGTCTTCTAGTGGAGTTTATCGTAATGGGAATCAAACACATCAGTAAAATCATCTTCTGTACAGAGTGCTAGAACATTTGTGTACCCGTAATTGTTTCGCATCTCAACTCTTCTAGAAAACCTTGAAAAAAACTGTGCGAATAGAATTCGCTGAAGGACAGGCGCGTAACTGCAGTAGTGCATCAGTACGTCAGAGAATTACTAAACATAATGTATAGCGAGTTTTGGCGATAAGTACAATAATAATATGAAAGTGAGGCTGGTAAAATGCTAAACCTGGATTTGGAGACAACAGTTTTGAACACATATCGACCGAGTCAGGATGCAATCTAGAAAGGATGACTTGGTCGAAAGGAAGGTATGTGGATGACTTGATGGTCTTAAGCACCTGGAAAGTAAATTTATCAAAGATTTGGCCAAGCGTGACTAAAGGACCTTTTCCGACAATAAGCGGGAAGTTAGTACCTGAACGTTAGTCCTACCAGGGAAAGGAGGGCGACCATTGAGAAGCTCGAAAAGAATTACGCCAATACTCCACATGTCAACCTATAAACTGAATCCGTCAATTTTGATTCATCGTGATTGAAAGGGGAAAATGACACAAATTATAGACAAGACCGTACCTTCCCATCATATCTTTCAAACAGAAGAACTTCAGGTGCCATGTACAACGGGGATCCGCAAACTGTCTCCGCATAATCACCTGGATGTAAACTTCTGTACACGGTAGCAAAGATAAGCTAATAAGGAACGAAACCACCACAGTTGGTTGCTTTAAATCATACTAAACACATCCTAAACCGGGTTAGCGGATGAATTTCCGCATATGGATCTCTCTGCTAGAGTTTACCTTGAGAGACCGAAATCAGCTACCTTTAGCACCACATCATCTTGAGTGCCAGGGAGTAGAATGTTCTAGTAATACAAAATACAACAATTCAGCCGATTTACGATTCAATTCCACATTTAAGGGTGCAATGCAATCCGAAAGGATCGAAATCAATCAGTATACATTCAATTTGTATAACAAATCCAATTGTTTAGCATAGATTTCAAGATCTCTAAGTGCATTTTGTTACCATATTTCCATAAACTCTTGTTTTTACCTCGGGTTTCAAGTCTCGATGAATGATGTGGTGCGAATGTAGTAATTTCAACCCGGCGCCTGCAACCAAAACAAGAATTTGATTATATTCAGACCGGAGAATCAAAGCGGCCTGAAGCCCTAGTACAAGTAAAGATGCGAAAAAGTTAAGAAGCTACCAAGCTGCTGCATAAATCTCTTGGCAATCTGTTCTTCAACTCGCCCGTGCTGCCGGATATAAGCAGCCAGATTTCCCCCATCACAAAACTCCAACACCATGAATACGCAGCTTTCATCCTGCAACGAACATATGAGCTTGACTTCACGAAAACAAATTGAGCATGTAAGAAACAGTCCTCCACCTTGAGGAGGCGGATGATGTTTGGGTGGAAAGCATTGAGGAGGCGAGGAGGGTGATTGAGAACCTGGAAAGCATTGAGGAGGCGGATGATGTTTGGGTGGTTAACGGAGGATAAGAAATTGAGCTCGCAATCCAAGCAGTTCTTGAGGTGGCGGTTGAGGCGGGAGAGGTGGACCTGCTTGAGAGCCACCACCTTGCCGCTTTGCCGGTGCACGGCTTTCCAAACGGTGGAGAAAGAGCCTCGTCCCACCTCTGATATCACGATATAGTCCCCTTTGAGTGCGGAGACAACTCCCTTGCTTTCAGCTTCCATAGAATCTTTGAGCTAACAAGTAACAGGCGGTTCTATTTGTTTTTATGTTGTGATTACATTTCATTAGCTTTGGATTGGTTTGAAATTGATTTTAAAATGAATGAGATTTTTGATGAAAATGTTCTTGAAACTAATTCTCTGTAAAATGCAAATGATCTTGAAAAAACATTTGAAATACTTCTTAGAGGAGCATATAACCGTTTATTTCAAAAAACACTTCAAATTTTAGAATTAAAAAATATTTTTTCTAAAAACACATTTACAAATGAGCTTTGTTGAAAATGATTAGTCAATCACTAACAAAAAACACTTGAATTTTTTTAATTTTTATCAAGGGCAATATACATTACCAACAACAAACTTTACAACACAAATGACCAAATTTTACAACAAAAATGCCCAAAAACAAAAAACACAAACAAACAATAGTGGCCTAACCAAAAGTTGAGACCGAAACAAAAGAAAACTCAAAACAGCTGATTCCGCTGCATCCTCCGCTGCAACCACCAAAACAGCAGCCATGCATGTCAATCCACACAAATTCTTGCCCCTAATTAAGCCTCGCCTCATCGATACCAACATTCAATCCCAAGCTTCACTCCTAGCACAACTACAGACAATAAATAACCTTCAACCAATTGAAAGAAGCTTGTGGGATTCCACGAGCAACACTGATAACAAAAATGGACAACAAAGAGAAGGTGGTGGTGTGAGGAACATCCGACCCAATGGAAGCACCAGATCTATACTCACCAACTCGAAACACCACAACAAATCGCGACAAAGTGTGACTGAAGCTCGAAAATTGGATGAATATGGATGAGAGACATCACAGGGGTGAGAAGAAGGCAAATCAGCCAAGAAAACCAGGGGAAAAAACAGCGGATGGGAGAAGAGAAATCTCAAACGGGTTGATATTTATGTCACTACATAAACAATCTCAAACGGATTGATATTTATGTCATGTGAATTGTGAATTTGGAGTGAGTGCTGACATGCTCAAATAAAAGAAATCTTCTATTTTTGCTTCAAATTATCAAGAATTTTACACTAGTATTCAAATACATTCAGCTTCACCGTGATTCTTTCATAAGCATAGTTTGCTAAAAGTGCTTTTATTAAAAGCATGTCAACACCAAGTGTTTCTCATAAAATGGTAAACAAACTCGTCATTCAGAAAAGTTGAACTTTTAAGTCCTCCAATATTCAACTATAGCGAACTTTTTAAGTCCTCCAATATTCAAGTGAAGGGGAAGCGAAAAAATCCGTAATCAAAACAGATTTCACATGTTGGATTTTGTAAAATTCCTCTCCTCCTTCCTCAAGCCTGCTACCGAATCCACGAGTCACCCCTTTGATGGTTAATTCCTTGAGGGTAGTAGCATACCGAACGCTCAATGTGCAACCTGGAGAGACTAGGCATGGCTCGTTCCTCCACCCTCCACTCCTTTAATTCTATCAAACTGTGAAGAGAAAGGAACTCAAGACGAGGAAAGCCTCCTGCTGAGCAAACAAGTGGTCCGGGAAAATAGCCAAGGGCAGCATTATTCTCCAGGAAAAGCATTCGTAAGCTTGGCAGCTTCTCTAGTATTTCTATGTTATCGTCCTTGAGACGATTGTGATGAATTCCACAGAGTGTTGGCTTGGTGAGGTTCGGAAGGAACAGGAGGTATTCTGGTAACTGTATGATACGTCCCTTTACTCGCAGCTTATATATATGAGGGCAGCTTAATACTACGTTCCATGCTCCATCATGAAAAGATGCCATTGATAGAGACTGCAGATTGTCAAATGTAAGGCTCCCTTTCTCGATGGTTTCGTTGCCAAATAGCGTTACTTTCAATCTTCGAAGGTTGGTCAAGTTAACAAAATCATACAGATCAGACGCCGAAACTGAAACATTGACCACCGTCTGCAAATTACTTGCATGAGTAGCAAATGACAGTCTCTCTCCTCCTCTTATTATCGAGGGTAAATACACATGTCTCAATTTCTCCATCTTCCAAAACACGTTTGGAACTTTCAGCAGCAACCCTGCATGAGCATTAGTGCTGCGTAAATCTAGAGTTTGCAGACATACCAAATTACCTACAGACGACGGAAGCTCCTGCATCTTAGTATTCCTTAGACTTAAAAATCGTAAGTGGACTAGATTCCCAATTTCACCTGGTAACTTGAAGCTACTTCTCATGAAAATATCTTCAAACTTCAAAACTCTGAGAAGTTTGTAGCTATTTAACAGTGACCGTAGTACTCTTTGGCTGAAATTTAGGTTCAAAATAAACTGTTTTGGGACAAAGAAAAGCATAGACCTAAGATGTCCATCTCGTTCATCTCTGTTTAGATAATAAAAATCAAGCTCCTTTTCCAAATTGATGGCAAGTCTTTGAACTCTACCGCTCGGTGTTTCCTTGGTTACCGTGGCTGCAGAGTAATTGATAATACGAAGAATGTTCCCCTCTTTTGCCTTGACCATACACAAATCTCGCATAAGACCATGGAGACAACAAGTCTTAATCTTCCTTGTTAAACCATGTTGTCCAACTTGAACCATAGACCTCTCTACCAACTCACTTAAGCACCTGTAAGATACATCTTCCATTTTTTCCATGGATGTTGATGATACAAAACCTTCAGCCATCCATAGTTGAGTCAATCTATTCACCGGTATTTCATAATCTTTGGGAAAATGGGCTAAATAGAGAAAGCATAGTTTCAACTGATATGGTAAGTTATCGTAACTCAAAGCCAATAACCATAATACACCACCGTATTCTTCTCATTCGTATTCAGGTCCAAGGTCTGTGCCTCTCCTTATGTATGAATAGAAATTCATATGCACCATATCCCACTCATTAACAGAGTCTTTTCTAGATAGAAGTCCTCCAAGCACAGTGATGGTGAGTGGCAAACCTTCACAATGTCGAAGCATCTTCATTCCTAGATCTTTCTTCTTTGCATAAATTTCAGGGTCTGAGAAACAATATTAAAACCAGATCATTTAACTACCTTTGTTTCTCGGGAACTAGAAATTGGAACTACACAAATAACAAATTATTTCTATGCTAGATCAAGGGTACAGTAAATTCTTGAATCCGCGGTGTGATTTGACATTTCGTTATTCCATACAAACTCTAGTGTCAAATGAAACGATATAATCCCTATTCAATTGATAAATAATAAGAAAAGTAGAAATAAAAGCTTTTTGTGAGAAGAGAACATACTTGTATCTTCCATTTGAAACATTGTTATCTTCTCAAACAGTTCCCAACTTTCATCTTCATTCAATGACAGCGGTTGGTAGATGAAGCCATTTTCATCTGCACAGTAGGCCACTTCTTTGTTGCGAGTGGTGAGTAATATTCGGCTCTCAGTTTCCTCATTCATCGGAAAACCAGCTTGTAAAGAATTCCACACATTGCATGTCCAAATGTCGTCAAGCACCACCAAACATTTCCTTTCTCGTTGCTTAGTACAAAGCCTCCTTGCTATCTCGTCCTCATTGAGTATTACAATTTCTTGTCTTTCCTCATTGGTAGAACTGAGTTGATTTAGAAGCTCTTCCAAAACTTCTCTTCCATGACACTGTTGAGATATACACACCCAAGCAAAACAGTCGAAATGACACCTCACTCCATCGTGATTATAAACTTGTTTTGCAAGCGTGATCTTACCCAAGCCACCCATTCCCCATATAGAAACAACTCGATGATGTTTTTCTTTGATCAAATGCGCAACCAATATCTCTATGCCATCGGCACACCCAACCACATTAGGTTCAATTGCATGAGGAAAAGATCGCCTCCGCTCTTGTTGCCTCTGGAAAGAAGTGTCGCCTCCACTCTCCCTCATCTCTTGTAGGTTATAACTTGGCAAACTTAACCTTAATTATGAAATTTTGGTCGTAATTTTCTCAATTGCCGAGGTAATCTTCTGAAGTTGAACTCTTTCTAAGAAGATGCAAGTAAACCTTTTCAGAACGCTTCCTTTCCTCTTGGAAGCAACTTTTAAGACAAAAGCTTCAGCGACATCCTCCAGATCATAAGCAGCATCTCTAACGCTTGCGACCCAAGTGCGTACTCCATCATAATAATGTCCATGTCTTGCATCTGCATCTTTCAGATAACCTTGCATAAATTGTAGCTTGGTTTGTGCAAGCTCAACATGATCACCTACACCACCCAAGAGTTTCAATTCCGGAATGATAGAGTCCGTGAGCCGTTAAAGCACCATAAAAACAACAGCATCGGCCATATTAATCTCTCTTCTTCAGACGATCAACAACTAAGTTAAGCAGTTTTCCTTTTTCTTCTTATTTTTAGATCCAGGAAATAATGCCACCAAAGAAGAACAGTATAATCCTGCCTGTCTGATTCAAACTCAAATTAAATATTTTGCAAAGTCAAATTAATATTTTGTAATTCTTCAACAACAAGCAAAGCACTCGAGATTTCTTAATTTAATCTTACAAAGACCTTATCAAATTCAACGATATATGATAGTGAAGTTTCCTATGCAAGTTGCCAATTATATTTTGAAGATGCGATCAATCCAATTTTATATCTGCCTGCAAAATCTAAAGCCTAAGCATTTCCCGATGGCGCCTATCGACCCTCACTCGTTAACTGACTCGACTCACCCATTCGCCACCCATATTTCCCTCTCCTTCTTCTTCGACTTCCCCTCCTCCACCATCCACGCCTCCGCCCTCCTCACGCTCCCCGCCTCGTACTCTGGCCCACTCTCCCTCGACATCCGTGCCCTCACCGTCCACTCCGTCATCGACCCCCATAAGCCCTCCCGTCATCTCTCTTACGTCATTTCCCATCCTGACCCAATCAAAGGCTGCCACCTCACCTTCACCCTCTCCAACGCAGCCTCCGTCTTAATACTGTACTCCACTTCCCCCTCCTCCTCCGCCCTCCAGTGGCTCTCCCCTCCCCAACAGTCGAGGTGAAGAATTTGAGTCGAAAGAGCCAGAAGTGACATCTTTCTTAGGGATTTCATCTTCAGTGCCGTCCTCTTGGGTTTGTTGGCATGAAGATTTGCCAGTGTGGACGATGATGCGCCTCCTTACTTTCAGTGGTCCCTTTATGTCGACCTCTAGGATTGCTTGGCGCTTCATCCTTAAAGGAATCAAGCTTCGAACGTCGCCTTTTTCTGCTAACCCATTGAACTTTTCTTCCTTTGGTGTTGTCTTCCTCTTTCCAAAAGGCTTCTCATTATCTTCAAATCTTTCCGAAGCTGATCGTCGCAGAGGAGAGATAGCTGTGTTGCTTTGTTTCTTAGGCTTTAACAACCTTTCAAAAATAGAGCTTTGGGATGTTGGCGTGTTAAGCCTCTTGAAGACAGAGGTTCGGTCTTGACTACCAATGCGATTAAGCATTGAAATTCTGGAGCTTGAATGGCTCATCCTATCAAAGACCGACGTCCGAGGGGCGGGTTTAGGCTCTTTTTGGTCTTGTTCAATGTTCACGCTGATGTGTTGAGCGCTAGCTTTCTTCACTTTGCTTGAAATCTTCACGGGTGCATTTGGTGTGAAGCCAAGTCCGGCTTTGTTGTTGTCAACTCCGTAACCATGCTCCTTCAACTTCTTTTGAGTTTTGGTGAGGTCACGATCTTTGTTGTTGACAATGTTTGAAACCTTCTTTCCAAGATTTGAAGAGGAAGCAAAGTCATGCCTAGCCTTTGACATGAGTTCGTAGGCATTTGGGTTGAAGCCTTCTTCGGTCCTCTTAGTTGGAAGAGAGCTTGGTTTCACTATGACACCATGTTGCGCCTCCAGACGGTTGATGAGTCTGGCAGTTTGCAAGTTTTTTTTTTTTCATCTGCAGTCTTTATCAGCCTTGCAATTGTTTCCTTCATCTGAACCAGCTGTTTTTCAATGGAGGTAGTGCCGATGGTCATGACTTGTTCTTTGTTTGAAGCCATGGAGTGTGCTTGAATATCTTGAACGGAGACAGAGATGAGAGGTAGAGATGATCCCACCGGGCGTGCCAAATTTGTGAACACGGAAATTTCTTGAAACAAGAACACAAGAATAACGTGTACAAAATAATATTTTTGTGTTTAATGATTTTGGGGTTACGATCTCTCAAATTTGGTCCTCTGATTCGATCTCCGTAAGATGTAGATTTGTTGATCCAAGGGCCGTCGAGGCTTGATCTTGGATGAACAGTTGTAAATTTCTTCAAGGGCCTTCGTGGCTTTGATCTTGAAGGTTGATGGATGAGCGGATCTTCAAGGGCTTTTGGGCTTGATCTTGAAGAACGGTTGGTTTTCTTCAATGGCCGTCGAGGCTTGATCTTGAATGAACAGTTGGTTTTCTTCAGGGGCTTTTGGGCTTGATCTTGAAGAATAGATGTGTGGATTTGTTTGTTGATCCAAGGGGCCGTCGGGGCTTGATCTAAGGATGAACAGTTGATGAATGGATCTTCAAGGGGCGTTGGGCTTGATCTTGAAGAATGGGTGTATGGGTTTGTTGAGGTTGTTAATCCAAAGGGCCGTTAGGGCTTGATCTTAGGATGAACGGATGATGAACGATGAACACTTTCTTCAAGGGCCGTCGGGGCTTGATCTTGAATAATGGTTGTGTGGATTTCTTCAAGGGCTTTTGGGCTTGATCTTAAAGGTTGATGGATGAGCGGATCTTCAAGGGCTTTTGGGCTTAATCTTGAAGAACGATTGGATGTGTGGATTTCTTCAAGGGCTTTTGGGCTTGATCTTGAAGGTTGATGGATGAACGGATCTTCAAGGGCTTTTGGGCTTAATCTTGAAGAACTATTGGATGTGTGGATTTGTTGAGGTTGTTGATCCAAAGGGCCGTTGGGGCTTGATCTTAGGATGAACGGATGATGAACAATGAACACTTTCTTCAAGGGCCGTCGGGGCTTGATCTTGAGTTGGTGGAAGTTCTTCAAGGGCCGTTGGGGCTTGATCTTGAGTTGGTGGAAGTTCTTCAAGGGCCGTTGGGGCTTGATCTTGAAGGAGGATTTGACGAAGAAACGAAGAGTGCTTTCTTGATCCTTCGGGATTTTCTTGAGAGCTTTAGAACTTTAAGGCTTCAAGGTTTTGGTCTGTGTCTTTGTAGATGAGTTGTTGATCCAAAGGGCCGTCGGGGCTTGATCTAAGGATGAACAGTTGATGAATGGATCTTCAAGGGGCGTTGGGCTTGATCTTGAAGAATGGGTGTATGAATTTGTTGAGGTTGTTGATCCAAAGGGCCGTTGGGGCTTGATCTTAGGATGAACGGATGATGAATGACGAACACTTTCTTCAAGGGCCGTCGGGGCTTGATCTTGAATAATGGTTGTGTGGATTTCTTCAAGGGCTTTTAGGCTTGATCTTGAAGGTTGATGGATGAGCGGATCTTCAAGGGCTTTTGGGCTTAATCTTGAAGAATGATTGGATGTGTGGATTTGTTTGTGCTGTTGATCCAAAGGGCCGTTGGGGCTTGATCTTAGGATGAACGATGAACATTTTCTTCAAGGGCCGTCGGGGCTTGATCTTGAGTTGGTGGAAGTTCTTCAAGGGCCGTCGGGGCTTGATCTTGAAGGAGGATTTGACAAAGAATGAAGAGTGCTTTCTCCATTCTTCGGGATTCTTGGGAATTTGGGGGTTGGATGCTTGAGAGCTTTAGAGTTTCAAAGCTTCAAGGATTTTGGATGTGTGGGGAGTATTCTCTTCCATTTTGGGAGTAGAGAAATGTATTTGTGAATTGGTTCCTTGTGAATTGGTTTTTTGTGAATTGGTTTTTTTTAGAATGAACGGATGATGAACAATGAACACTTTCTTCAAGGGCCGTCGGGGCTTGATCTTGAGTTGGTGGAAGTTCTTCAAGGGCCGTTGGGGCTTGATCTTGAAGGAGGATTTGACGAAGAAACGAAGAGTGCTTTCTTGATCCTTCGGGATTTTCTTGAGAGCTTTAGAACTTTAAGGCCTCAAGGTTTTGGTCCCTGTGTGGGGAGTATTCTCTTCCATTTTGGGAGTAGAGAAATGTATTTGTGAATTGGTTTTCCATTCCTCTTGATGGAGAAGCCTATTTATAGGTTTTGAGAGTGAATCACCACCATTCATTTTTTTGGTGAAGTGAGTGGAGGTTGTAGGTGAAGTGAGTGGAGGTTGTAGGTGAAGTAAGTGGATGATGTAGGTGAAATGAGTGGAGGTTGTAGGTAAGGTAAATGGATGATGTAGGTGAAATGAGTGGAGGTTGTTGGTGAAGTGAGGGAATGATATAGGTGAAATAAGTGTTGTATTGGTTAACATTTATTTCACTGAAATTTCGATGTCTACACCATGAATATGCAGCTTTCATCCTGCAACGAACATATGAGCTTGACTTCACGAAAACAAATTGAGCATGTAAGAAACAGTCCTCCACCTTGAGGAGGCGGATGATGTTTGGGTGGAAAGCATTGAGGAGGCGAGGAGGGTGATTGAGAACCTGGAAAGCATTGAGGAGGCGGATGATGTTTGGGTGGTTAACGGAGGATAAGAAATTGAGCTCGCAATCCAAGCAGTTCTTGAGGTGGCGGTTGAGGCGGGAGAGGTGGACCTGCTTGAGAGCCACCACCTTGCCGGTGCACGGCTTTCCAAACGGTGGAGAAAGAGCCTCGTCCCACCTCTGATATCACGATATAGTCCCCCTTGAGTGCGGAGACAACTCCCTTGCTTTCAGCTTCCATAGAATCTTTCAGCTAACAAGTAACAAGCGGTTCTATTTATTTAGGGAGTTCTATGGAAAATTTAAAGTCTCGTTTATTTTAACGAAAAATCGTATTTTTACACTAAAATGTTAATTTTGATACTATTCACTCTATCCTTTATGTTATCGTTATCATTAAAACTTAAAGTTTTCAAGCCATTTTCATTAGTTTTTCTTTATTTTTATTCGGTGGAAGGTTCCGGTGATTATATTGTGATTACATTTCGGTACCTTTGGATTGTTTGCAAATGATTTTAAAATGAATGAAGGCATTTTTTATAAAAATGTTCTTAAAACTAATTCTTTGTAAAATGCAAGTAATCTTGAAAAAACATTTGAAATATTTCTTAAAGAAGCATATAACCGCTTATTTCAAAAAACACTTCAAATTTTAGAATTAAGAAATATTTTTTCCAAAAACGCATTTCCAAATGAGCTATGCTGAAAATGATTAGGCAATCACTAACTTTTATTTCTTTTCTTTATTTTTTTAATCGATGACAGACAAAAAACACTTGAATTTTTTTTATTTTTTTTTATTTTTATCAAAGGCAATATACATTACCAACAACAAACTTTACAACACAAATGATCAAATTTTACAACAAAAAGGCCCAAAAACAAAAGCACAAACAAGCAACAGTGGCCCAACCAAAAGTTGAGATCGAAACAAAAGAAAACTCAAAACAGCTGATTCAGCTGCAACCACCAAAACAGTAGCCATATATGTCGATCCACAAAAATTCCTACCCCTAATTAAGCCTCGTCTCATCGATACTAGCATTCAATCCCAAGATTCACTCCTAGCACAACTACAGACAATAAATAACCTACAACCAATTGAAAGAAGCTCGTGGGATTCCACAAGCAACACTGCCAACAAAAGCAAACAACAAAGAGAAGGTGGTGGTGCGAGAAACATCCAATCCAATGGAAGCACCAGTTCTATACTCACCAGCTCAAAACACCACAACAAATTGCGACAAAGCATGACTGAAGCTTGAAAATTGGATGAATATGGATGAGAGATGTCACAAGGGTGAGAAGAAGGCAAATCAGCGAAGAAAACCAAGGGAAAAAACAGCGGATGGGAGAAGAGAAATCTCAAACGGGTTGATATTTATGTCACTACATGAACAATCTCAAACGGGTTGATATTTATGTTGTGTGAATTGTGAATTTGGAGTGAGTGCTGACATGCTCAAATAAGAGAAATCTCCTATTTTTACATCAAATTATCAAGAATTTTACAACTAGTATTCAAATACATTCAGCTTCACCGTGATTCTTTTATAAGCATAATTTGCTAAAAGTGCTTTTATTAAAAGCATGTCAACACCAAATGTTTCTCATAAAATGGTAAACAAACTCGTCATTCAGAGAAGTCGAACTTTTAAGTCCTCCAATGTTCAAGTAAAGGGAACTTTTAAGTCCTCCAATATTCAAGTGAAGGGGAAGCGAAAAAATCCGTAACCAAAACAGAGTTCACATGTTGGATTTTGTAAAATTCCTCTCCTCCTTCCTCAAGCCTGCTATCGAATCCACGAGTCACCATTTTGATGGTTAATTCCTTGAGGGTAGTAACATACCGAAGGCCGTCTGGAACTGTAAACGAGGGCGAGCAACGCTCAATGTGCAACCTGGAGAGACTAGGCATGGCTCATTTCTCCACCCTCCACTCCTTTAATTCTATCAAGCTGTGAAGAGAAAGGAACTCAAGACGAGGAAAGCCTCCTGCTGAGCAAACAAGTGGTCCGGGAAAATAGCCGAGGGCAGCATTATGATCCAGGAAAAGCATTCGTAAGCTTGGCAGCTTCTCTAGTATTTCTATGTTATCGTCCTTGAGACGATCGTGATGAATTCCACAGAGTGTTAGCTTTGTGAGGTTTGGAAGCAACATGAGGTCTTCTGGTAACTGTCTGATACGTCCCTTTACTCGCAGCTTGTATATACGAGGGTAGCTTAATACTAAGTTCCATGCTCCATCATGAAAAGATGTCGTTGATAGAGACTGCAGATTGTCAAATGTAAGGCTCCCTTTCTCGATGGTTTCGTTGCCAAATAGCGTTACCTCCAATCTTTGAAGGTCGGTCAAGTTAACAAAATCATACAGATCAGATGCCGAAACTGAAACATTGACCATCGTCTGCAAATTACTTGCATGAGTAGCAAATGACAGTCTCTCTCCTCCTCTTATTATCGAGGGTAAATACACATGTCTCAGTTTCTCCATCTTCCAAAACACGTTTGGAACTTTCAGCAGCAACCCTGCATGAGTGTCAGTGCCGCGTAAATCTAGAGTTTGCAGACATACCAAATTACCTACAGACGATGGAAGCTCTTGCATCTTAGTATTCCTTAGACTTAAAAATCTTAAGTGGACTAGATTCCCAATTTCACCTGGTAACTTGAAGCTTCTTCTCATGAAAATATCTTCAAACTTCAAAACTCTCAGAAGTTTGTAGCTATTTAACACTGACCGTAGTACTCTTTGGCCGAAATTTAGGTTCAAAATAAACTGTTTTGGGACAAAGAAAGGCATAGACCTAAGATGTCTATCTCTTTCATCTCTGTTTAGATAATAAAAATCAAGCTCATTTTCCAAATTGATGGCAAGTCTTTGAACTCTACCGCTCGGTGTTTCCTTGGTTACCGTGGCTGCAGAGTAATTGATAATACGAAGAATGTTCCTCTCTTTTGCCTTGACCATACACAAATCTCGCATAAGACCATGGAGACAACAAGTCTTAATCTTCCTTGTTAAACCATGTTGTCCAACTTGAACCATAGACCTCTCTACCAACTCACTTAAGCACCTGTAAGACGCATCTTCCATTTTTTCCATGGTTGTTGATACAAAACCTTCAGCCATCCATAGTTGAGTCAATCTATTCACCGGTATTTCATAATCTTTCGGAAAATGGGCTAAATAGAGAAAGCATAATTTCAACTGATATGGTAAGTTATCATAACTTAAAGCCAATAACCATAATACACCACCGTATTCCTCACCTTCGTATTCAGGTCCAAGGTTTGTGCCTCTCCTTATGTGTGCATAGAAATTCATATGCACCATATCACACTCATCAACGGAGTCTTTTCTAGATAGAAGTCCTCCAAGCACAGTGATGGCAAGTGGCAAACCTTCACAATGTCGAGGCATCTTCATTCCTAGATCTTTCTTCTTTGCATAAATTTCAGGGTCTGAGAAACAATATTAAAACCAGATCATTTAACTACCTTTGTTTCTCGGGAACTAGAAATTGGAACTACACAAATAACAAATTATTTCTATGCTAGATCAAGGGTACAGTACATTCTTGAATCCGCGGTGTGATTTGATATTTCGTTATTCCATACAAACTCTAGTGTCAAATGAAACGATATAATCCCTATTCAATTGATAAATAATAAGAAAAGTAGAAATAAAAGCTTTTTGTGAGAAGAGAACATACTTGTATCTTCCATTTGAAACATTGTTATCTTCTCAAACAGTTCCCAACTTTCATCTTCATTCAATGACAGCGGTTGGTAGATGAAGCCATTTTCATCTGCACAGTAGGCCACTTCTTTGTTGCGAGTGGTGAGTAATATTCGGCTCTCAATTTCCTCATTCATCGGAAAACCAGCTTGTAAAGAATTCCACACATCGCATGTCCAAATGTCGTCAAGCACCACCAAACATTTCCTTTCTTGCACCACCAAACATTTCCTTTCTTGTTGCTTAGTACAAAGCCTCTTTGCTATCTCATCCTCATTGAGTATTGCAATTTCTTGTCTTTCCTCATTGGTAGAACTGAGTTGATTTAGAAGCTCTTCCAAAACTTCTCTTCCATGGCACTGTTGAGATATACACACCCAAGCAAAACAGTCGAAATGACACCTCACTCCATCGTGATTATAAACTTGTTTTGCAAGCGTGGTCTTACCCAAGCCACCCATTCCCCATATAGAAACAACTCGATGATGTTTTTCTTTGATCAAATGCGCAACCAATATCTCTATGCCATCGGCACACCCAACCACACTAGGTTCAATTGCATGAGGAAAAGATCGGCTCCGCTATTGTTGCCTCTGGAAAGAAGTGTCGCCTCCACTCTCCCTCATCTCTTGTAGGTTATAACTTGGCAAACTTAACCTTAATTTTGAAATTTTGTTCGTAATTTTCTCAATTGCCGAGCCAATCTTCTGAAGATGAACCCTTTCTAAGAAGATGCAAGTAAACCTTTTCAGAACGCTTCCTTTCCTCTTGGAAGCAACTTTTAAGACAAAAGCTTCAGCGACATCCTCCAGATCATAAGCAGCATCTCTAACGCTTGCGACCCAAGTGCGTACTCCATCATCATCATGTCCATGTCTTGCATCTGCATCTTTCAGATAACCTTGCATAAATTGTAGCTTGGTTTGTGCAAGCTCAACCTGATCACCTACACCACCCAAGAGTTTCAATTCCGGAATGATAGAGTCCGTGAGCCGTTCAAGCACCATAAAAACAACAGCATCGGCCATATTAATCTCTCTTCTTCAGACGATCAACAACTAAGTTAAGCAGTTTTCCTTTTTCTTCTTATTTTTAGATCCAGGAAATAATGCCACCAAAGAAGAATAGTATAATCCTGCCTGTCTGATTCAAACTCAAATTAAATATTTTGCAAAGTCAAATTAATATTTTGTAATTCTTCAACAACAAGCAAAGCACTCGAGATTTCTTAATATAATCTTACAAAGACCTTATCAAAGTCAACGATATATGATAGTGAAGTTTCCTATGCAAGTTGCCAATTATATTTTGAAGAGGTGGTCAATCCAATTTTATATCTGCCAGCAAAAACCAATCTGCATAAAATCATCACAAGTAAATTTTCTGCAGGTGGGTGAAATGAACTCTGCAGGTGGGTCAAAATATAATTGGCAACTTGCATAGGAAACTTCACTATCATATAATTGGCAACTTGCTAAAAAGTTCCTTTCCTCTGCAGAATGTAGTCCACTGCCGCTTCTACGTTATCCACAATCTACAAAAAGAACAAAAGGGAAGGAACTTCTTAGCAAGTTGCCAATTATATGATAGTGAAGTTTCCTATGCAAGTTGCCAATTATATTTTGAAGATGCGGTCAATCCAATTTTATATATGCCTGCAAAATCTAAAGCCTAAGCATTTCCCGATGGCGCCCATCGACCCTCACTCGTTTACTGACTCGACTCACCTACTCGCCACCCATATTTCCCTCTCCTTCTTCTTCGACTTCCCCTCCTCCACCATCCACGCCTCCGCCCTCCTCACGCTCCCCGCCTCGTACTCCGGCCCACTCTCCCTCGACATCCGTGCCCTCACCGTCCACTCCGTCATCGACCCCCATAAGCCCTCCCGTCCTCTCTCTTACGTCATCTCCCATCCTGACCCAATCAAAGGCTGCCACCTCACCTTCACCCTCTCCAACGCAGCCTCCGTCTTAATACTGTACTCCACCTCCCCCTCCTCCTCCGCCCTCCAGTGGCTCTCCCCTCCCCAGACCTTTAACAAGACGCTGCCGTTTGTCTACACCCAATGCCACCCCATCCACGCGCGCTCCGTGTTCCCCTGCCAGGACACTCCCGCAGCGCGTGTGCGCTACGCGGCCAAGCTCAACGTCCCCCGCCAGCTCTCCGCCGTCATGTCCGCGCGTCACGTCTCTCGCCGCGACCCGATCGCCGGCGAGGGGTCGGCGCTGGTCTCCGGCGACGCCTTGTGGTGCTCTGAGAACAGGGTCGTTGAGGAGTTCGTCATGGAGCAGCCAATCCCGCCGTACCTGTTCGCGTTCGCCGTCGGTGAGCTGGGGTTCCGGGAGGTGGGCCCGAGGACTAGGGTTTACTCTGAGGCGGTGCCGGCGGTGCTTGAATCGGCGGCGACGGAGTTCGCGAGCACCGAGGACATGATCAGGCAAGGGGAGGCCTTGTTTGGGCCGTACGTGTGGGAAAGGTTCGATCTTTTGGTGCTGCCCCCGAGCTTCCCGTACGCTGGAATGGAGAATCCGAGAATGACGTTCGTGACGCCGACGGTGCTCAAAGGCGACGCCAGCGGCGCGCAGTTGGTGGCGCACGAGCTGGCTCATAGCTGGACTGGGAACTTGATCACCAACAAAACTAATGAGCATTTTTGGCTGAATGAGGTACTAAATTTACATTCACACATTCACTGGTTCAACTTTTCGGGCTTCATATCGAAAAATTCACACATAGATGTTGTTTGTTCTGCATATTTGGGTGATGCCAAGTTCATAACTGATCAATTCCATAACTTCAAGTTGCTTGTGTTCTTCATTTGATGTAATACTACCTGCATACAGTGCGTTTGAGGTCAGTTTCCAGTATGTATCTTGTGAAAACCGCAATGTGCGA
The DNA here is from genome assembly GCF_963583255.1 of Pyrus communis. Lineage (NCBI taxonomy): Eukaryota > Viridiplantae > Streptophyta > Magnoliopsida > Rosales > Rosaceae > Pyrus > Pyrus communis. Next base: position 7,356,712 of record NC_084818.1, read on the forward strand.
AAGCTTGACGGTGTGATGCCGCGTTGTTTTAGATGTATTTCAGTTTTAGAAAGGAAACTAACGAAAAATTAAAAAAAACTTTAGTTTTAATGAAAAAAGACAAATAAAGATGTAGTGAATGGTACCAGGAAAGGTAAAAATGTGGTTTTTCGTTAAAACTGAATAATACTGGAAGTGTTTCGTTAAACCTCCCTTTTAGAAGCATAACGCACTAGGATGTTTGTATAATTCTGGGTTAGGAGAATGTGAAGAATGTCTTACTGATTTACGAGCTTCCGGTTGTAGTTGATATCAGGGTGTTAACATTTACTTATTGCTGCAGGGTTTCACGACATATGCTGATAGGAGAATTGTTGAGGCTGTGCAAGGCGAGGACAGAGCTGCATTGAACATTGGAATCGGCTGGCGGGGTTTGCACAAGGAAATGGAGAGGTTCAAGGATAGCTTGGAGGTCACAAAGTTGAAAACCAACCAGGAAGGAGTTGATCCAGATGATGTGTATTCTAGAGTTCCATATGAAAAGGGTTTCCAGTTTCTATGGCGCATCGAACGTCAGGTATGTTGAAGTTGTAACTTCTTTTGTTTCTTGATATTGTTCTGTAAAGACGATCTGATTGGCACTTGTTTTTCGGAATATAAAGGTTGGAAGGCCTGCGTTTGATGAGTTTCTGAAGAAATACATTGCCACCTTCAAGTTCCAGTCAATTGATACCGATACATTTCTCGAGTTTCTGAAGGCAAACCTACCTGGAATAGAGAAAGAGGTTGACTTAGTGTTGTGGACTGAGGGCACTGGTATCCCTCCTGATGCGTATGAACCGGTTTCTAACATATATGCAAAGATTGTGTCCATGGCAAATGAATTTAAGATTGGTAGGATGCCGGGGGAGGATGAAGTTGCTGACTGGAGAGGGCAGGAGTGGGAACTCTACTTGGAGAACCTCCCCAAGCCTATTGAACCTTCACAGGTACTTATTTTCTATGACTTGATTCCATAGCGGCCTTCAACACGCGTAGTTACTTAATTTCTTAGCTCCTGTGACTTGATTTGCAGATTGTAGAGTTGAACTCGCGCTTCAGGCTGGCAGAATCGAAAGATTATGACGTGAAGGTGACATTTCTTCTGCTGGCCATTGCTTCCAAGTGCAAAGACTACTTGGGCGACGTGGAGAGAACTTTGAAGGAAGTTGGGAGGAAGAAGTACCTTGTCCTCCTCTACAGGGCTCTTGTGGAAGGCAATGGAAATGAAGAAGAGAAGATTCTGGCCAAGCAGGTGTTTGCAGCCGCTCGCGAGACTTACCACCCTATAGCTCAAGGCGTTATCGAGACAATTTTAAACAAGCACTGCTGAAATTGTGTGTGAGAATGTAGAGTACACGAACCGCAATCTGGAAGCCAATCCTTGACTTCGTTGTTGGCTACGTCCTAATCTCTGAGATCTGTAGGCTGTGCATCTTTGTTGATGCTTCTGCTGATGTGAATGATCTCGTAAATAAAATGTAGCTGACTTTTGTATCTCGTTTGCTGATGCCTGATGATATTTTATGTGTAAATTCGAAAATACCAATCAAAGCTATGCCTGCAAAATCAATTTTACTCGATGCATGACAGGAACGAAAATACTCATCGAGTCTCGCTTTCGTAGGAGGATTTCAATTTCTATTATATCATGAACATGTCCATTTACAGAAGCAAATAACTCAAGAGTTGTTGGAATCAACGGACTTCCGGTATTCACTTATGATTTCTACACAGTTACCACCAAATCTGTCTAAAACAGTGAAATTGCACTTCTCCCGATCCATGGCAAAGCTGTGGAGCTTGGAGATCTTGACATTTCTGTTCAACACCTCTTCTAGTGCAGTTTATCGTAATGGGAATCATACACATCAGTAAAATCATCTTCTGTACAGAGTGCTAGAACATTTGTGTACCCGTAATTGTTTCGCATCTCAACTCTTCTAGAAAACCTTGAAAAAAACTGTGCGAATAGAATTCGCTGAAGGACAGGCGCGTAACTGCAGTAGTGCATCAGTACGTCAGAGAATTACTAAACATAATGTATAGCGAGTTTTGGCGATAAGTACAATAATAATATGAAAGTGAGGCTGGTAAAATGCTAAACCTGGATTTGGAGACAACAGTTTTGAACACATATCGACCGAGTCAGGATGCAATCTAGAAAGGATGACTTGGTCGAAAGGAAGGTATGTGGATGACTTGATGGTCTTAAGCACCTGGAAAGTAAATTTATCAAAGATTTGGCCAAGCAAGACTAAAGGACCTTTTCCGACAAAAAGTGGGAAGTTAGTACCTGAACATTAGTCCTACCAGGGAAAGGAGGGCGACCATTGAGAAGCTCGAAAAGAATTACGCCAATACTCCACATGTCAACCTATAAACTGAATCCGTCAATTTTGATTCATCGTGATTGAAAGGGGAAAATGACACAAGTTATAGACAAGACCGTACCTTCCCATCATATCTTTCAAACTGAAGAACTTCAGGTGCCATGTACAACGGGGATCCACAAACTGTCTCCGCATAATCACCTGGATGTAAACTTCTGTACACGGTAGCAAAGATAAGCTAACAAGGAACGAAACCACCACAGTTGGTTGCTTTAAATCATACTAAATACATCCTAAACCGGGTTAGCGGATGAATTTCCGCATATGGATCTCTCTGCTAGAGTTTACCTTGAGAGACCGAAATCAGCTACCTTTAGCACCACATCATCTTGAGTGCCAGAGAGTAGAATGTTCTAGTAATACAAAATACAACAATTCAGCCGATTTACAGAATTCTGATAGAGATTTACGATTCAATTCCACATTTAAGGGTGCAATGCAATCCGAAAGGATCGAAATCAATCAATATACATTCAATTTGTATAACAAATCCAATTGTTTAGCATAGATTTCAAGATCTCTAATTGCATTTTGTTACCATATTTCCATAAACTCTTGTTTTTACCTCCGGTTTCAAGTCTCGATGAATGATGTGGTGCGAATGTAGTAATTTCAACGCGGCTCCTGCAACCAAAACAAGAATTTGATTATATTCAGACCGGAGAATCAAAGCGGCCTGAAGCCCTAGTACAAGTAAAGATGCAAAAAAGTTATGAAGCTACCAAGCTGCTGCATAAATCTCTTGGCAATCTGTTCTTCAACTCGCCCGTGCTGCCGGATATAAGCAGCCAGATTTCCCCCATCACAAAACTCCAACACCATGAATATGCAGCTTTCATCCTGCAACGAACATATGAGCTTGACTTCACGAAAACAAATTGAGCATGTAAGAAACAGTCCTCCACCTTGAGGAGGCCGATGATGTTTGGGTGGAAAGCATTGAGGAGGCGAGGAGGGTGATTTTAGAACCTGGAAAGCATTGAGGAGGCGGATGATGTTTGGGTGGTTAACGGAGGATAAGAAATTGAGCTCGCAATCCAAGCAGTTCTTGAGGTGGCGGTTGAGGCGGGAGAGGTGGACCTGCTTGAGAGCCACCACCTTGCCGCTTTGCCGGTGCACGGCTTTCCAAACGGTGGAGAAAGAGCCTCGTCCCACCTCTGATATCACGATATAGTCCCCTTTGAGTGCGGAGACAACTCCCTTGCTTTCAGCTTCCATAGAATCTTTGAGCTAACAAGTAACAAGCGGTTCTATTTATTTTTAGGGAGTTGTATGGAAAATTTACAGTCTCGTTTATTTTAACGAAAAATCGTATTTTTACATTAAAATGTTAATTTTGATATTATTCACTCTATCATTTATGTTATCGTTATCATTAGAACTTAAAGTTTTCAAACCATTTTCATTAGTTTTTCTTTATTTTTATTCGGTGGAAGGTTCCGGTGATAATATTGTGATTACATTTCGGTACCTTTGGATTGTTTGCAAGTGATTTTAAAATGAATGAAGGCATTTTTTATAAAAATATTCTTAAAACTAATTCTTTGTAAAATGCAAGTAATCTTGAAAAAACATTTGAAATATTTCTTAAAGAAGCATATAACCGCTTATTTCAAAAAACACTTCAAATTTTAAAATTAAGAAATATTTTTTCCAAAAACGCATTTCCAAATGAGCTATGCTGAAAATGATTAGGCAATCACTAACTTTTATTTCTTTTCTTTATTTTTTTAATCGATGACAGACAAAAAACACTTGAATTTTTTTTATTTTTTTTTATTTTTATCAAAGGCAATATACATTCCCAACAACAAACTTTACAACACAAATGGTCAAATTTTACAACAAAAAGGCCCAAAAACAAAAGCACAAACAAACAACAGTGGGCCAACCAAAAGTTAAGATCGAAACAAAAGAAAACTCAAAACAACTGATTCAGCTGCAACCACCAAAACGGTAGCCATATATGTCGATCCACAAAAATTCCTACCCCTAATTAAGCCTCGTCTCATCGATACTAGCATTCAATCCCAAGATTCACTCCTAGCACAACTACAGACAATAAATAACCTACAACCAATTGAAAGAAGCTCGTGGGATTCCACAAGCAACACTGCCAACAAAAGCAAACAACAAAGAGAAGGTGGTGGTGCGAGAAACATCCGATCCAATGGAAGCACCAGATCTATACTCACCAGCTCAAAACAACACAACAAATTGCAACAAAGCGTGACTGAAGCTTGAAAATTGGATGAATATGGATGAGAGATGTCACAAGGGTGAGAAGAAGGCAAATCAGCGAAGAAAACCAAGGGAAAACACAGCGGATGGGAGAAGAGAAATCTCAAACGGGTTGATATTTATGTCACTACATAAACAATCTCAAACGGGTTGATATTTATGTTGTGTGAATTGTGAATTTGGAGTGAGTGCTGACATGCTCAAATAAGAGAAATCTCCTATTTTTACATCAAATTATCAAGAATTTTAAAACTAGTATTCAAATACATTCAGCTTCACCGTGATTCTTTCATAAGCATAATTTGCTAAAAGTGCTTTTATTAAAAGCATGTCAACACCAAATGTTTCTCATAAAATGGTAAACAAACTCGTCATTCAGAGAAGTCGAACTTTTAAGTCCTCCAATGTTCAAGTAAAGGGAACTTTTAAGTCCTCCAATATTCAAGTGAAGGGGAAGCGAAAAAATCCGTAACCAAAACAGAGTTCACATGTTGGATTTTGTAAAATTCCTCGCCTCCTTCCTCAAGCCTGCTACCGAATCCACGAGTCACCATTTTGATGGTTAATTCCTTGAGGGTAGTAACATACCGAAGGCCGTCTGGAACTGTAAACGAGGGCGAGCAACGCTCAATGTGCAACCTGGAGAGACTAGGCATGGCTCGTTTCTCCACCCTCCACTCCTTTAATTATATCAAGCTGTGAAGAGAAAGGAACTCAAGACGAGGAAAGCCTCCTGCTGAGCAAACAAGTGGTCCGGGAAAATAGCCGAGGGCAGCATTATGATCCAGGAAAAGCATTCGTAAGCTTGGCAGCTTCTCTAGTATTTCTATGTTATCGTCCTTGAGACGATCGTGATGAATTCCACAGAGTGTTAGCTTTGTGAGGTTTGGAAGCAACAGGAGGTCTTCTGGTAACTGTCTGATACGTCCCTTTACTCGCAGCTTGTATATACGAGGGCAGCTTAATACTACGTTCCATGCTCCATCATGAAAAGATGCCGTTGATAGAGACTGCAGATTGTCAAATGTAAGGCTCCCTTTCTCGATGGTTTCGTTGCCAAATAGCGTTACCTCCAATCTTTGAAGGTCGGTCAAGTTAACAAAATCATACAGATCAGATGCTGAAACTGAAACATTGACCACCGTCTGCAAATTACTTGCATGAGTAGCAAATGACAGTCTCTCTCCTCCTCTTATTATCGAGGGTAAATACACATGTCTCAATTTCTCCATCTTCCAAAACACGTTTGGAACTTTCAGCAGCAACCCTGCATGAGCGTCAGTGCCGCGTAAATCTAGAGTTTGCAGACATACCAAATTACCTACAGACGATGGAAGCTCTTGCATCTTAGTATTCCTTAGACTTAAAAATCTTAAATGGACTAGATTCCCAATTTCACCTGGTAACTTGAAGCTTCTTCTCATGAAAATATCTTCAAACTTCAAAACTCTCAGAAGTTTGTAGCTATTTAACACTGACCGTAGTACTCTTTGGCCGAAATTTAGGTTCAAAATAAACTGTTTTGGGACAAAGAAAGGCATAGACCTAAGATGTCTATCTCTTTCATCTCTGTTTAGATAATAAAAATCAAGCTCCTTTTCCAAATTGATGGCAAGTCTTTGAACTCTACCGCTCGGTGTTTCCTTGGTTACCGTGGCTGCAGAGTAATTGATAATACGAAGAATGTTCCCCTCTTTTGCCTTGACCATACACAAATCTCGCATAAGACCATGGAGACAACAAGTCTTAATCTTCCTTGTTAAACCATGTTGTCCAACTTGAACCATAGACCTCTCTACCAACTCACTTAAGCACCTGTAAGATACATCTTCCATTTTTTCCATGGATGTTGATACAAAACCTTCAGCCATCCATAGTTGAGTCAATCTATTCACCGGTATTTCATAATCTTTCGGACAATGGGCTAAATAGAGAAAGCATAATTTCAACTGATATGGTAAATTATCATAACTCAAAGCCAATAACCATAATACACCACCGTATTCTTCACCTTCATATGCACCATATCCCACTCATCAACGGAGTCTTTTCTAGATAGAAGTCCTCCAAGCACAGTGATGGCAAGTGGCAAACCTTCACAATGTCGAAGCATCTTCATTCCTAGATCTTTCTTCTTTGCATAAATTTCAAGGTCTGAGAAACAATATTAAAACCAGATCATTTAACTACATATGTTTCTCGGGAACTAGAAATTGGAACTACAGAAATAACAAATTATTTCTATGCTAGATCAAGGGTACAGTAAATTCTTGAATCCGTGGTGTGATTTGATATTTCGTTATTCCATACAAACTCTAGTGTCAAATGAAACGATATAATCCCTATTCAATTGATAAATAATAAGAAAAGTAGAGATAAAAGCTTTGTGTGAGAAGAGAACATACTTGTATCTTCCATTTGAAACATTGCTATCTTCTCAAACAGTTTCTAACTTTCATCTTCATTCAATGACAGCGGTTGGTAGATGAAACCATTTTCATCTGCACAGTAGCCCACTTCTTTGTTGCGAGTGGTGAGTAATATTCGGTTCAGTTTCCTCATTCATCGGAGAACCCGCTTGTAAAGAATTCCACACATCGCATGTCCAAATGTCATCAAGCACCACCAAACATTTCCTTTCTCGTTGCTTAGTACAAAGCCTCTTTGCTATCTCGTCCTCATTGAGTATTACAATTTCTTGTCTTTCCTCATTGGTAGAACTGAGTTGATTTAGAAGTTCTTCCAAAACTTCTCTTCCATGGCACTGTTGAGATATACACACCCAAGCAAAACAGTCGAAATGACACCTCACTCCATCGTGATTATAAACTTGTTTTGCAAGCGTGGTCTTACCCAAGCCACCCATTCCCCATATAGAAACAACTCGATGATGTTTTTCTTTGATCAAATGCGCAACCAATATCTCTATACCATCGGCACACCCAACCACACGAGGTTCAATTGCATGAGGAAAAGATCGCCTCCGGTCTTGTTGCCTCCGGAAAGAAGTGTCGCCTCCAGTCTCCATCATCTCTTGTAGGTTATAACTTGGCAAACTTAACCTTAATTTTGAAATTTTGGTCGTAATTTTCTCAATTGCCGAGCCAATCTTGTGAAGATGAACTCCTTCTAAGAAGATGCAAGTAAACCTTTTCAGAACGCTTCCTTTCCTCATGGAAGCAACTTTTAAGACAAAAGCTTCAGCGACATCCTCCAGATCATAAGCAGCATCTTTTACGCTTGCGACCCAAGTGGGTACTCCATCATCATCATGTCCATGTCTTGCATCTGCATCTTTCAGATAACCTTGCATAAATTGTAGCTTGGTTTGTGCAAGCTCAACCTGATCACCTACACCACCCAAGAGTTTCAATTCCGGAATGATAGAGTCCGTGAGTCGTTCAAGCACCATAAAAACAACAGCATCGGCCATATTAATCTCTCTTCTTCAGACGATCAACAACTAAGTTAAGCAGTTTTCCTTTTTCTTCTTATTTTTTAGATCCAGGAAATAATGCCACCAAAGAAGAACAGTATAATCCTGCCTGTCTGATTCAAACTCAAATTAAATATTTTGCAAAGTCAAATTAATATTTGTTAATTCTTCAACAACAAGCAAAGCACTCGAGATTTCTTAATTTAATCTTACAAAGACCTTATCAAAGTCAACGATATATGATAGTGAAGTTTCCTATGCAAGTTGCCAATTATATTTTGAAGAGGTGGTCAATCCAATTTTATATCTGCCAGCAAAAACCAGTCTGCATAAAATCATCACAGGTAAATTTTCTACAGGTGGGTGAAATGAATTCTGCGCTAAAAAGTTCCTTTCCTCTGCAGAATGTAGTCCACTGCCGCTTCTACGTTATCCACAATCTACAAAAAGAACAAAAGGGAAGGAACTTCTTAGCGCGCATAGAATTCATTTCACTCGTAACACAATATGCAATCAAATGCAAGTTATAAGTTACTACGCAATTTTTAGACTTGCAGGTGAGAGACTTATCTCCAGTATCCACAACCAAGTATGGTAATGAATCTAATGATATATGCATATCAGTGTACATTATAAGTGTTTCAAATATGCATAAGCACTCCCGTATCATATATTCTGTGAGACAGGATAGTGTACGGTTCAAGATTCTTTTTAACAAGCGATATTCAACTTTAAATTAAATGCAGTGCCAGGAGTGTTTCCAACTCGGATGCATAGGGGGAGAAATTTGCTATAGCCAATGTGGCTACACCCACCCACGTCTGCACACAGGTAGGGTGTTAAACAATTTGAACATGACAGGAATCCCAGTCTCACCTGTTGGAAGATGCTTGCTGGAGAAATTCTGAAAGTGCCCGTTCCAAGTCGCGTGGAAGAAATGCAGCCTGTTTGTGTGTAAGCAGGCGGCTGATCTGGATCATTCCAATTATAGTATGAAACTTAGAGTTGAAAGAAAAGGGAGTTGATGATGTTACAAAGGACAACGAAAACAAAAAAAATTAATAACCTACGATGTTCTTCAATACAGGAATGGAGCAAATCATCCAAATAGAACCCTTTTGTTAGACATGGAAAATGCATCCAATATAAGTATAGAACCCTGCTGTGCGTAAGCATACTTTGCTATAAGTGCTTTTAGTAGAAGCATGTTGACTTTAAGTGTTGCTTGAAAAAGTACTACTTAGATATAGCACCTAGATAATGGATGTTTGCTAACTTCATTTATTTACTCATTAACAAGGAACAGAGTTCTCACTTAACTCGTTGAGATTACGCATAAGCTGCTTGACATCTGCCTAAAATTGCCGTGCCCAGCCCCATACGTATCTGTAAAACGAGGGAAAAAATAAGAAAAAGAAAAGAGAGTTATTATTGTCATTTCAAAATATTATCCTAAAAACGCAACGGAAATTATCTACTCACAGCAGGTGTAATCATAACAGAATGCCCATGTTGGATTTTGTAAAAACCCTCTCCTCCTTCCCCAAGCCTGCTACATAATTCAGGAACCATACTTTTGATGGTCAATCCCTTGATTTTTTTCCCTGTCACATAGCTTTAACGCCAATTTGGATTCTGCAAACATACCAAATTGGCTACAGCCTACAGATGACGCCAACTTCGAAAATTTGGTATTCTTTAGACTTAAAAACCTTGAGTAGATTTTGAACATTGAACTTAGATATCTTCAAACTTCAAAACTCTAAAAGCAATTTGACGTAAAAAAAAAAAAACAAAAAATACAAACTTATTGTTGTAAAAGTTGTGGGAGTAAATGTCCCACGTTGTTAGCCAAATGTGAGGAAGATTTTAGAATAGTGACCATGTTGGTGTTGTATGAGGTTTTTCAAAGAACACTCATTTCACCTTTATAAGTTTTCACGGGTGTGACTTTATTTAAAGAACACTCTGCGTATGATCACAATACACAACAAAAAAGAAAAGAAATGAAAGCAATAATATCAATATCTCTCTCTTCCTCTCTTTACACAAAAAAGAAAAGAAATGAAAGCAATAATATAAATGAAAGCAATAATATCAATATCCCTCTCTTCCTCTCTTTATACAAAAAAGAAGAGAAATGAAAGTAATAATATCAATATTCATCTCTTTCTCTCTTTACTTGCAATCATTTTATGTTAGAATTACGAAACCTAAATAATATGATAAATTGCACGCGTTTCGCTTCTGCCTCTACCTTTGGTAGGGAGATGCCGCACTCGACGCTCGGGCAAAATGGACATTTTATGTCACCCAAACAAAACACCTCACTCGACCGCCGCTCGCTTTTCCTTCTCGCGCACAGAGAGGGCTCTCGAAAACCTAATCGCCATCTCTGATTCAAAATTAAGCAAAATCCCCACCGGAAGTTAATAACTTTTATTCAATTCGGAAACACTGATTGCTCCAATTTCCCCCTTTTTCCATTAATTTGTTCTGTTCGTTGAATCGACGTAGCCATGCCGCCAAAGGCATCGAAGGCCGACTTGGCGAAGAAGCAGAAGGTTGTGGAGGACAAAACCTTCGGGCTCAAGAACAAGAACAAGAGCAAGAACGTCCAGAAGTACGTCCAGAATCTCAAGCAGGCAGTCCAGCCCAAAGTAGACCCAGCCAAAGCCAAGGTCCGATTTATATCTTTGTTGATTTTTCCCCCATTGGGTTCTGTTTGGATACGCAGAAAATTAGCTGAGAATGTAAATTAACTATTTTTATTGGAGTTAGTGTTTGGGTTGGAATTGGTTTTTATCAAATTTTGATGGATTTTGCAGAAAAAGAAAGAGGAAGAGAAAGCCAAAGAGAAGGAGCTCAATGATTTGTTTAAGGTTGCTGTTAGTCAGCCGAAAGTGCCAGCTGGTATGTAGTATTAGTATGTACTCCAACTCTCACATTTTTCCTAATTTTGTTTGGTGATGGTCGATTATATTGTGTTCGATCGCGGATTGGTTTTGATATGCTTGTAATCGAATTGGGAATTTGAATAGGTGTTGATCCCAAGTCTATATTATGCGAGTTTTTCAAGTTTGGGCAATGTACCAAGGGATTCAAGTGCAAGTTTTCGCATGACTTGAATGTCCAGAGGAAGGGTGAAAAGATTGATATTTACAGTGATAAGCGTGATGATGAAGGTGAGAGGATTGACATATCGTGTTTAATGTTCTGATGCTAATTTATCGCACATGTTTTGCTTATTCTAGACTGATTATTTTTCAGACACTATGGAGGATTGGGATCAAGCGACGTTGGAAAAGGTTGTGGAGTCAAAGAAGAATGAGTATAACCAGAATAAGCCCACCGAAATTGTATGTTGGTTTTCTTATCGTAAATTGTTTTTTATATCTGACATAGAAGCTTTTAGTGTAATTTGCATTTGAATGTGTTGCTCTCCATCTGTCTTTAGATATTCATCTATCTATCCCTCCTTCCTTCCTCCATACCCACCCTTTAAATGTTTCTGATGATTTAGGATGGAATATGGAGGCATTGCTGGGCATATTACCCATTACATCAATAATATGTTTCATGAGGAGGAAAAAAAAACGAGGGAGGCACAGTCTTAGTTGCATGGGACATCGGTCTTCTTTTAATACTAGTTTAGGTAATGTAGGTCAGTTTTGCAATCCTTGATCCTAAGGGTTATGTTAAGAGTTAAATTATTAATGTCGTAATCTGATAACTGAAAGAACAAGTCATTGACAATAGGGTATGCTGCAACTTTATGCAAGTACATATAGAGTTCAGGTGATCAATTTATGTCTTCTGTAGATAGATTTGGCGGGTGGATACTTTTACTTTTACTCTTTTCAGTTGTTCGTTTACTCTGTTTGGCTGTTTGCGGTGCTGAATGTTACTTAAGACATTCTTGTAAAGAATCTGTAATGTGAAACAATATTTGGGATTTAGTTTGGATTCTCGTTTGTAGGCTATGCTAGTGAGTTAAATTGGGTTGAGTTGTAGAATAATAGAGGCGGAATTATTTTTTGGCTTCGAGATGAGAAAATATAAGCATTAAAAATAGTGACTGGTAGAAAGTAACATGCTTTTTCTAATTTTGGCCATATTCATTTGGTAATGTGAAATCTCTGAATGTAGTTATGAATCTAAGGCGGGCTTTCTATATGTACAGGTTTGCAAACACTTCTTAGATGCAGTGGAAAAGAAACAGTATGGTTGGTTTTGGTCTTGTCCAAATGGTGGAAAAGAGTGCCACTACAGACATGCTCTTCCTCCTGGTTATGTTTTGAAATCTCAGATGAAGGCACTTCTTGATGAAGAGGCTGAAAAAGTTGCCATTGAGGATGAAATTGAAAATCAGGTGATGATCATATTGATTTTGTTGACTTTACGTTTTCATTTTATCCATATGTGTTGTGATAGAGACCTTTTGTACATTTGCAACTATATGTATTGTATCCCTAAGTACTTTTAGCTTTATTTCTTCAGTTTTGTATATCTAATTCTTACTGTTGATCATCTGCTGGTTACTGCAGCGTGCAAAAGTAACAACCATTACTCCAATGACCACTGAGTTGTTCATGCAATGGAGGAATAAAAAGACAGAAGAGAAGGAGGCTGGCTTGGCTGCACAACGAGCTGAGAGGGCTAAGAATGACCGCATGAGGTTCTGTTCCTTTCTATTTTTTTTTGCATTTTTGTAAATTTTTTTGTTTTATGCTATTGACTGAAGTTTTCCTGTATTTCAGTGGTCGTGAGTTGTTTCTTTCGGATGCTAGTGTGTTTGTGGATGATGCTGAAGCATATGAAAAATACCAAAGACAAGATCCTGAGGCTTCTGAAGAGAAGGTAATATGTCCCTTCGGTATATGCGTGCGATTGATTTTATGGACTGATAGCATACCATTCCATTTTGAAGTCGGTGAAGCCTTAGTATGTTCTTTTGGTATTATTTTGGCTAAAATTTAACTTCCAACATCTCATTGCTGTCTTGTGTGAATATTATTTCTATCTGTGAATTTGCTTCCTTTTTGTATTAAGAGAGGTTTTCGTATCTCAAGTCAGAAAGCTTTTTTGCTGCCAAATAAAATCATTGGCTTACCAACAGAGATAAGAGTCCACATCTGCTCTTTTTCAATCACATAATTTTAATGCTGGGGTTCAGGTCATTCCATTTTGGTTTTGTTGTTTTTTTTGGGGGGGGGGCGGGTTTGCAGAATTGACAGTTATTGTAGTAATAACGCTGTGAAAGATGGGTTGAAGGGATCTTTGAACATTCTTATAAGTTCGCCAAGGTAATACCAAAATGTGATTGAAGCTATGCAATAAGATTCTCTGTTGGTAATGTCATGATGTGATTTTTTTTTTTCTTTCAAATCCTTGTTCTTATCTCATTTTGTTTTTCACATTGTATCTCTTTGTTGGTTTCGTTTATAGTAGATCATGGTGTGAAGTTTTTTTTCTGGTGAGATCATAAAATTTTGATTACAGATGCATGCATCAAGATCCTTTTAAGGGTTTATACTATGTTTTTCTTAGCCCTTTCTGGTTCTGTCTGTTGCCTTGTTCCATGCATTATAAGCATACTCTCTGACTGACTTCTGTTCTAACCATGAACCGTGTAAAGCGAGCATCTGTGACTCGTAAACTTGTGCTCTTACCGTTAACATACCTACATGTATGTGCACTGTCTTCATGTTAATTGTTGCCATGTTATTTTAGGCCACAAAAATTCTATTAATTGGCTGGTGCTTTGAACTTCCGTAGTTCACTTGTGTGATCATATTCATTTCGCTACTTGTTACTTCATTTGTTTGGCCATGAATTATTGTTTGTTCTCCCCGTCTTTCCTGTGATCAAGGAGGTCAAACCTTATAAAACTGGTCATTTTAATTTGTTTCAAAAGTTTAGGTTCCTCCTGTTTCAAAGGAGTGGTGCCCTTTTGACTTATAGATAGTCTATGGGGGGAATCTACGGGACTTATGGTGATAAAAACCATTTTCTTCAAAGCATGATTTTAACCTTAATACACGCTTTTCGCTTATGCCAAAGAAAATGAAGACATTTTGAGATTGAAGTTTAATGTTGATGTGAAAACGCTATGGAGAGAAAATTTCATACTTTCTTAGTAGTGGACGACTTGGTTCACCTTTGTTGTCCTATTTTTTTCATTAATAAAAGTTTGTTTCGTATAAAAAAGACTATTAATCAGTAACCCATGAACCAAAATCTCCGCTCTGGTAATTCCAGTTTTGGCGGACAAGTATTATCATAACTTTGAAGGACTATGTTTCGCTCATTACCCGAGGAACAAATATTCTGAAACAAGGAGCATTTGTATCATGGATGTGCTTTTGTATACAGTGCTTTCCTAAACTCTTAGATTACCTGGTTCAAATAATGTCGCATGGTTCCCATTTACATGGACAATTTATATTGCCTTGACAATTTCCATTTTATTTTGTTATCCGAGTTTGACTGTGTTCCATTTCAGGCCAAAGACAACTCAGCAGCAGGAGTAGGACCAAGCGCCTCTACTAGTGCTGCTGGTTCTGAAGTCCCCGTCGATAATGATAATGAAGATGATGATGATGATGATGACGACGAGCTGGACTTGGATGAGTTAAATGAACTTGAAGCAAGTTTGTCGAAAACATCCATTCAGATACGGGAGCCCGGTATAGAGACATCTTGAAGAGGGGGAGAGAGTACTGTTGACAGTTTGCTTGTTGGGGGCCGAAAGAGACGAGATATCGAGAAATGAGAGAGGAAATAATGTATTATTCATCCTGAGATGCTGTCTTTATGCTAAATTCTGGGTGTTCTGGATTTGACTTGGTGTTTTATGCAAGAAAAAAAAATCCAAATTTTGATTAAGATTGCTGTTCTTACCATCTACTTTGGTAGTCTTCTGTATTATTATAATTGCATTTTCAAACAGTGCTGACTTAACTTCAACTTTGTTATTTCAATTTTATTTTTCATAATTATCTACGTGGCATCATAAACCGGACACGTGGGCTCAGCATTTTTTTCACAGAAGTTAACGGAATGGATCATTGCTCCATGTTTTGTTAAATTTACGGATCAAAATTAACAGATGAAATCTAGATTAGAGTTATAGCTCAAAGATTAATTCTAAATTTAACTCAAATTAGGCTGTATCCAGTAACCAGTTGCAATTTGGCAACCCCAAAAGTTGATGGCTTTTTTGACTGGCTTGATCAGCCTTTAAAGTAAATTCACTAGAGGCAATAAACAACTGGGATCCAAACTTCCGGTAAAAAAGCTTCAACGTATTCACTTGCTCTGCTGGCTCGGTCCAAAGACCTATTTCAATTAAATTAGAAGAATATCTTGTCCTTTGTTTGGTGAACTTATAAATATTATGACCGGACGTTTAAAATGAAAAACAGTACAACATATTGTGTCTTATAAATCCTCTTATAAATGACTAGACTCTATAGAACTAACTAGCAAAATTGTCCGCGCTCCGCTGCAGGTTATGAATCAGTAATCACAATTTAACACGTTTATTTCTAAATAATTCATCAATATCGGATTTCTAAGTACCAGCAATATACCATTCATATGATGAGTTTTCCATATGAATTTGAGAGTGATGGCTGCTTAATTGGTATCTAAGGTGCAATAGTAGTTGGCAGTGATGTGGCTAAAATGAGAGACTCAAAATCAAGTCATGATTCCTTGTAGCATAAGTAGAAAAGGAGGTGGTGCAATAAAATCTATCACAATTATATGACATTCTATTTACTTTACATCAAAAGCATATTTACAATCCAAAGGGGAAATTTCCAAGTTACAATTATACACTTCCAAAAGTCTCCCACATTGATTAGTCATTCATTTTGCACCTGTATTTTACCAACTCTATGTTAAAAGTTCTATGTACAACCAAAAAAGCATATTTGAACGACTATGTCCTTGGGCTCATAAAAAAATATTTTGTTCTATATTGTTACATAGAACTTCAGTCATCTTTGCACTTGTTCTTGCTGTAGATTGAAATTAAATTCTTTGCATGAGAAATATGATAAAATTTGAGTTATGAAATTACATGTATTAATAACAAATAGATGTAACGTACTAGGTTTTGGTAGTAAACACTATTTCAGATTTGTTTGGAGACACTTTGTTCTTGAGAGATTTGATGGGAAAATCTTCAGTGTCCGAAGTGTTTTGTTCATCTATTTCTTCAGTAATTTCAGTTTCCCTTAAATCCATATAAACAGAAGAGCGATTAATACATTAGTAAATGTCAGGTTATTTGAAGCTTGGAGCTTGATTGAACATCTTGTATTTTGTCGTCGAAAATCGCTTGGATCAAAAGATCATTTCTGTTGAAATCATTTTTCAAATTTCAAAATTGAAGTTGAAAATTTTTGATCTGCCCTCGACATTAGAGAATTGCATATGGTAACTCTTGTTGATCAGTAAACCTTTTTCGACAACTAAATCATAACATGAAGTTCCAAATAAACGTTTAGCCGGTTTACCAGTGATGATGGCACTGGTCTCATCGCTGGCGTCTTTGAGGATTAAACTTACTTTGAACCTAAGTATATGAAGGACAATTTTTTTTTTTTTTTACAGAAGTTAACGGAATGGATCATTGCTCCATGTTCTGTTAAATTTAAGGATCAAAATTAACAGATGAAATCTATATTAGAGTTATAGTTCACAGATTAATTCTAAATTTAACTCAAATTAGAGTTATGTATTGACACAGCTGTATCTAGTAACCAGTTACAATTTGGCAACCCCAAAAGTTGATGGCTTTTTTTGACTTGCTTGATCAACCTTCAAAGTAACTTCACTAGGGGCAACAAACAACTGGGATCCAAACTTCCAGTCAAAAAGCTTCAACATATTCACTTGCTCTGCTGGCTCGGTCCAAAGACCTATTTCAATTAAATTAGAAGAATATCTTGTCTTTTAATATCAAGATTCTATAGAACTAATTTGGATCCAATTTTAATATTGTTCGGTCTCAGTCAACCAGTAAGACGGGCAACATTCGTAATTACAAAGAAACGTGAATTGAATGGTGGGAACTCTTTTCTATTTGTAGAGATAAGTGCAAAAGGATAGTCAAAAGTTCACATGTCCTTGTTTAAGATTACCTTATATTTCAAAACATAATCTTCCTGAATTTCCATGTGGGAACCTCTGTATATGTTTCTGTCAAATAAAGAACATGACAGATATGTTGTCCCTTGACAATCTTTTCGACGGGAAAATGAATGATGCGTTTAGGCACGATTTGACGAGTTAATTATCCTTTTATATTTAAGCCATTGATAATCTTGGGGGTAATTAATTTAGGGCTGCAGGCCATTTGGTGCACTATTAGTTTTATAATTATGAAAGAGCATGTCCCCAATGCACCATATGCATTCACAACGGTGATGCCGTGATGGTGACTTCTTACTGACATCTGTGACTTGGGCTCCAAGCGAAGCTGTCATCCACTTTTACGTTGATCTCTAAGAAAGCAAGAAAATTGGGTTAGGAGGCGAATCCAAATTGGAGAGTATTCTATTTTTCTCCCTGCAGTCCTCTTGATTTTTTTAGCTAGTCAATTGATCATAGGAACAGAAACAGAGGGAAAAAAAATGTGAAAAATGCAAACAGCAACAGATGTTTGTAAGAAGTCACCATCATCATTGTGAATGCATGTTTATCGGGGATATGGTCTCACTTTTGTTTTCTCTTTTAGCTTTTTTTTTTCCTTTGTTTCTGTTCAGGAATTCTAATTCAATTTCTTTGATCAATTGACTATCAATAACATTGCAGTCCAAATAGGATAAGATCAAAGACTAGTTTACAAGATGCATGCTTTAATCTAGTCTTAGTAAAACATAAGACCAAACCATCTTTTAGGTACCTTTCTTTCCAAACTAACACCACTTGTTAGTATTATGCATGCAATTGATGTGAAATGTGAAATCTAATATTTTGGAAAGATTGCTTTCTTGATTTCAAGTCCTCATCATCATCCTAAAGAAATAGTCTTTCAAAGTTTGAACACACTTAAACCTCATAGGAAGATTCTCTACCCTCATAATCTTTATACTATTCTATACCCTCTTATTTGAATGGTCACGGTTAAGTCATGTCAACATCTTATATTGATTTTTGTTATAGACATAATAAGACAAAAAATAATATATAAGAAGAAATGATGGAAGAGGATATGAATAGAAGGATACAGTATCCTGCTCCTCCTCCTCCTCTCTCTCTCATATGTGCAGCTGTGGTGGCCACTCTCCAGGGCTAGGGTTAATGCTTGCAACTTTTACAAAAAGGGAATAGGAGACTATGGGTGAGTGGGTACCAGCGAACTTTAAGTTAAGCACATAATCTTTTCACTCTCAGACAAAATAGGTAGACTTTATCACTTGAAAAATATCTTTTTTTATTAGCCAAATATTCAATTTGTTTTTGGACAACTCGTGCAGCAAGCATTCTCATTTAATATTATTTGCCGTATTGATATCCTAATTAATTAAACATTTAAACAAACCCCCAACAATTAAATTAATTTATAAAGTTGTGATGATATTGAGTGACATGCTGATGACACTGGCTTTTGTGACGTAAGATGACAATTGAAGTCAAAGAATGAATACAATTTGCTCAAGTAAACAATGAGTATTCAGTTATCACTTCCAATGATAGGATAAGAAAGATTCCCAAATATCCAAAAAAAAAAAAAAAAATCCATTAAAAAAGCTAATTTAATTAATAAGAATATTGGATGGATATGATTTGGTTCATGAACTGCTTAAAAAATTGTCACACTTGAATGTACTTTTTTGCAACTTTAATTCTTATGAATTTTTTCTGATTATTTTTTTATCGAAATTACATTCATAATTCATAGATATACATAAACAATTTAAACTACCCATTATCAAAACCTTCTTTGTCAATCAAAATGAGAAAAGACTAAATTAATTGTGTCAAACAAAATTAAATAAAAATAACTAAAATAAAAGTTATTGTAATATGCTAAATTGAACACAAAATAGTTTTTACTTTTTTTAAAGCCTCACAACCAGCATGTTTTAAAAAGCGAAAGCAAAATCAAGGCGTCTTATGAATAGCCCTGCCTACTGCCTAGGCAAAAGCCTTGAGGAGTAAGGCAAAGCCTCATGGGATCTAAAATTATATATATATATATATATATATATATATATATATATATATATATATATTTAAGATAATCAACAATAGAGTTGAGATCAACTATTATACGAGAATACTCAACAATCAAATAAAAAAAATTCCACCATAGGTGAGAAATTTGTGATCTTGGAGTGTTGGAAGTTGGAGGCTATTGGGTGTCTTATTGCAACAATCATTGTCAATTAGGGTTGGTTGTTAATCCAGTGTATAACTCTCGGTAAGGGTTAAGGGTTTTATCATGGATACTTATTCATGTTGTACTTTCCCTTCAATTAAAGGACTTTGCTTTTCTTGTTATTGTAAATAGATTAGGACTGTTTGAATGAGTGATTAATGGGATTGATTGAAGTCTATTTCTTCACTCTCCTCTCTTCTATATATGTTTAGTTACTGTAAAGGTTTCATTTATGAAATATACAACTCTAAAATTCAACATGGTATCAGAGCAGGAACCCTAGATTCCTACCTATGTTGTTTTCGCTGTGTTTTCTTTCTTTTCCTTCATGCCAAGATGGTTGAAGAAAATTCATTTAAAGCCGAAAGCTCATTGGCTACTTCAGCTCAATCTGACGTTGAAGTTAATCCCAACCAACGTCTCAGTTCCGTTTTATTGAATGAATTCAATTACCTTGCCTGGGCTTATGTTATCTATGACAACCCGTCCCGAAATTTACGGAACAAAAGGGTATTTTTGTAATTTCACTAAGTTTGGGATATTTATTTTGAAATTATGCTTTTGATCTTAATTGGTGTGCCCAAGGGGGCCCACCCTTGATTTTATCCCCTGGTTCTTTTTCCTTTCTTCATTTTGAACCCGTGAACTCTCTTTCACAACTCTCTCATCTCTCTCGCTCACTTTCGCTCATTCTTTCTATCTCTCCCCTCTCCCCGAGCCCTCTCTCTGCAAACTCTCCTTCTCCTCTCTGACCCACACACACAGAGCAACCACAACCACCTTAAACCACCACCACTTGGACGGAGAAGCCTCGAAACCCCGTATCAAATACCGAAGAACTCCACAGTGACGTTGTCACTATTCATCATTTTTCCCCATGTGTTTTGTGATTTTCCAATGTTGGTAAGCTTCTAGAAACCCTTGGGATATGTTTTAGGGTTAGATCAAAACTTGTTTTAAGTTGTACATACGTGTTAATCATCGAAAATAGCTCAGAGTAGCTTTTCCTAGTTTTCCGACAAACACCGCCACTTTTGAGGTGTTTTCTGGCCAAACCACGGCAAGTTAGCCATTGTGCAAGGTATCATTCTCTTCATCTTGTTGAGTACTAACTTTGGTTTTTGAATCGCTCGATTTGGTTGAGTATCGAAGAAGTTATGAGCGTTTGAAAACTTGCCCAGAAACCGGCCAACCTTTGGCCTGAAACCGGGTCGACCCGACCTAAATCCTTAACCCGAATCCAAAACCCATCCCAGAAACCGGCCCAAACCTTTGGGCCGGGCTACCAAGCCCAAACCCTATTACCTAGCCCAATTGCCCAAGCCTAAACCCATTGAGCCCAAACCCAAACCCCAAACTGAACTGGCCCCAAACCCAGAACCCAATTAGCGCATAGGTCTGCGTGTGGAGCACACACGCCTCCATCAGAAATACTATGACGGCGGCACCGGTTAATTTTCTAGCTAACTTTTCGACGACCTAAATCGGTGCGTGCGGCGGCGCGTGGCCGTCCGGGCCGCCTCCATGTGGTGGCGCATGGGGGTACCCTAAGTCCCCATTTACGACGTTTGTTTCCTGAAATTCAATCATTATAGTCTAGTTTTATTAATTGGTACCTTTATGTGCTTAGGTGTAATTGTTTATGGTGTTTCCGTTTTCTCTAGTTTGCACGGCTCTTCGACAGCGAAATATCTATGAGCGGACTCCTTCCAAAATGCATGTATGAAAAACATGATTTATTGGTTACGTTTTATGAAACATTTATGAGCAAATTCGATTCACACTTTATGATATATTATGCTTTATCGGATTTACGTTCTTTGATGTATATATGATTAATGACTATATACATACTTATGAACGTGGTTTCACGATATGACGTTTTAGTTACTGAGCTCCGATTTGAGATATATATGTGTGTGTATATATATATATATGTTAGAAATATTATGTTAATATTCTTATGTGTTTATTTAGTGGTTACTTATACGATCTGCATACAGGCGAATAATACTTTTATATTGGCTTCGGTCGAGTGCTATAGGAGCCTACGGGCGATTAATACTTATATATGGCTTTGGTCGGGTGCTAGGTGATTAATATTTATATATGGCTTTGGTCGGGTGTTGTAGGAGCCTATGGGCGAATGAAGGCCTTCAGGCGAATAAAGTGTTCTATATATCTTTGGGCGAATAAAGTGTTCTATATGCCTTCGAGCGAATTCAGGCGAATGAAGTGTTCTATATGCCTTCGGGCAAATGAAGAGTTTTATATGCCTTCGAGCGATACTGATACCATTATTTAGCACACTATATATAATATATGTTTTATGAAGTTTTATGGCATGCTAGGGTTTTTGGAAAACCTATTTTTGATTATGCTACATGAGTTTTCATAAACTTTGGGGGTCAATACGTTGTTGAATAACTATGTTAGTACTACTTATATATATCAACTTGGTTCACTCATGTTTTGTTTTGCGCCCTTTCAGGACTTAGAATCGAGGCGTACAATCTCGACGTCAAGGCACTCTCGCATCGACATCTTCTAGTCTTCTCGGTGTAGGACTCATCCTTTTGTTCATTCAATTATATATTATTCCTTTTTAGTGTCTCGGATTATTTGTATGCTCTGAACACGTTCCTTAATTGCATATTCATTGTAGTTAATTTTACAAGTTATTTATGTTAGTTATTTCTTTCTAGTTCTCATGCATTCTAATATGGCTTCGTCATCTTCGGGTGTCGGCTAGCACATGCCTACCTTGGTATTTGAAGGATATCAGGGTCGGGTGTGTCACTATCTTTCTCGCATTGGGAGGAAGATCCAAGCTAGGTTATGTCAATGGTGTTACTGAGGCACCTGAAACCACCTTTCCTACATATAAGTCGGGGTTGTGTAAGGACTAGTTGGTCATGTCTTGGTTACTTAATTCCATGGAGCATAGAATTGTTGAAATATTCAACTATTCGAAATCATCTATGCACCTATGAAAGCAAGTTCAAGAAATGTATGGCAACCAAAATAATGTTGTACATGTCTTCCAGCTCAAGAAAGACATCTCAAGTTTGCAACAAGCAAGGAAGCCCTTTGTTCAACACCTTGGTAACCTGACAAGCATGTGGAATGAGCTCGATGTTTATCGTCCTCATACGACTAATGCTACTATTTTAATCAAGAGAGCTGAGGAAGACAAGATCTTTCAACTCTTAGCAAGTTTGGGTCCATAGTTCGAAGATCTTAAAAGCCATATTCTGATGAACTTTGAGCTTCATTCCTTCACTGGAGTTTGTGCTATCATTCAAAATGAAGAAGTGAGGAAGAAAGTGATGAGTCAAGAGACTAAGACTAGTACACCTGAAACTAGAGCTTATATATCTAGCAATAATCGAGTTGAAGCAAAGGTTTACATAGGAAAAAAAACTTGATTTAAAGTGCAATTATTATGATACCACGGGGCATACTAGAGACAAGTGTTGGATCCTTCATCCTGAGCTAGAACCTAAGTTCTTAAAGAAGAATAAAGGTCCCCAAAAGGGTCCAAGTCACTCTTCTTACAAGGCCAATCATGCAGCTACCTTTGCAACTGAGGGAATGTCAAACTTCACAGCTAATCTTGCAAGCTGATCAATCAATCTACTACTTATCTTAATAAAAAGCAGTTGCACACTGAGTGTGAAGAAGCTCTTGTGTCTAAAGTAAAAAACCACACTGCCTTGCTTGGAAAGTTTGCCAACTTTCTAGCTAACAGTGATTGTGTTCCACATAGAGGTGTTCCAAGTACAATGAATGCATTCTTAACTGCCCTTAATGTTAGTAGTGAGCATGATTATTATATTGTAGATTCAGATGCCATGGATCACATGACCAACGAGCTCATTAACCTGCATGATTTAAAAAAATTGTCTAATTCATCTCAAGTGTCATTAGCCAATGGAAAAAGTGCTTCAGTTGTAAGGAAAGGAAAAAATCAAACTGTTTTAAGACTTTATTGAGTTGGTAGCTCTTTATGTTCCTTCTTTTCCTTTTCAGTTGTTAACAGTTGGAACCATCACAAACTCTCTAAATTGCCTAGCCATTTTCTCTCTTCATAATGTTGTTTTTCAAGACATTACCACCATGAGGAAGATTGATGAAGGTTTCTTTTTGAATGGACTATATTTATCTAGCTAAAGACTTCAAGAAACCCAAGGTTTTTCAAGTTAGTTCCTGTGTTTTTCAAGACCAACAACTTTGGCATCAACAATTGGCACATCCTTATGAGAAAGTGATGTCTTTTTTGTTCCCAAAGCTTTGTAAAGACAAGTTACAGTGTGATGTGTGTCACTTGTCTAAGTTTGCTAGGTTACATTTTGATCCCTCTATGTCTAGGGCTAGTAATCCTTTTGAAATCATACACTCAGATATTTGGAGTCCAATCCTTGAGTCCTTTGATGGATATAGGTATTTTGTAACCTTTGTTGATGATTTTACAAGGATCACTTGGTTGTATCTTTTGAAATTCGAAAGTGAGCTTGTAAATGTTTTCCAAGATTTTCATAAACTTGTTGGTACTCAATTTTCATCTAAAATTTACATATTAAGGTCCGACAATGGCATTGAATATATGTCCCATAACATGTCTCAATACCTAAGCACTCATGGCATCTTACATCAAACATATTGTGTTGGCACACCCCAACAAAATGGGGTTGCCGGGAGAAAAAATCAAGACCTTCTTGAGAAGACAAGGGCTCTCATGCTTTATATGCATGTACCAAAAAAATTATGGTCACAAGGAGTGCTTACAGCCACCTACCTTATTAATAGACTTCCCAGTAAGGTGCTAAGTTTCAAATCTCCCTATGAAGTATTGAAGGATAGAAAGGTTGACTTTTCTCACATGAGGGTATTTGGTTCCACATGTTTTGTTCTCATTTAATCACTTCACCATGACAAGCTTGATCCTAGAGCAACTAAGTGTGTTTTTATGGGTCATTTCTCTACCCAAAAAGGATACAAATGCTACAATCCAGTCACTAGAAAACTTGTTGTCTCAAGAGATATTAAATTTGATGAAACAACTCCCTATTTCTCAAGAAAAGTGGGTGATGAAGGTCAGGGGGAGTTCTTACATGACTTGTTCCCTTTGCTTAGCGTTCCTCTCTGCCAAGACAATCATGTAGTGCATGATACCCTAGTTATGACCTCTGAGCCTACATCTCATGTACCTAATCCACCACAACAGGTGACAATGTTGAAGAAATCCATTCCTTTAAGCAGAGCCTTCAACCAAAATTTTCTCTTAAAAACTTGGGGAAATCTCAAGTACTTTCTTGGTATTGAGCTAGCTACATCCCAAAAGGGACTTTTTCTCAACCAAAGACAATATGTTCTCGATTTCTTGAAGGATGCTAACTTGGTGGATTGCAAACCTGCACATACCCCTTTTAACAGCAAGCTTCAGCTCAATGCACATAGTGAAACTCAAACCAATGTTACTGAGTATCAAAGGTTGGTAGGCAAGCTTATATATTTCATACTCTGTGAGCATAGTGAGTCAGTTTATGCATGCCCCCACTGTGGTTCATATGCAAATTGTTAAGAGAATTCTTCGTTATCTCAAAAGGTCTGTTGGTCGAGGTATCTTAATGAAGAAAAATGACAACACTGAAGTCATGGCATACAATGATGCAGATTGGGCTGGGAACTCCCTTGATCGCAAGTCCACTATCGGATTATGTGCCTTTGTGGGTGGAAATTTGGTCACATGGAGAAGCAAAAAACAAAGTGTCATAGCTCGATCTAGTGTTGAGGCTGAGTATCGAGCCATGGCTTCCATTGCTTGTGAGCTTATTTGGCTGAAAAGCCTTCTCTCTGATTTAGGGTTCTCCAATAACCAACCAATGTCCTTGTTCTGGGACAATCAAGTTGTCATGTATATTGCCTCTAATCTTGTCTTTCACGAGATAACAAAGCATATTGAAGTAGATTGTCACTATGTTCGGGCACAAGTGCAATCCAAGGTCATCGACACTCACTATACACACAATCATAATCAATTGGCTGATATTTTTACCAAGTCCCTTCCCACTGCTCAGTTTTCGCGAATTTTGTGCAAGCTTGGCTCAAGGAATCCCCTTGATCCAAGTTGAGGGGGAGTGTTGGAAGTTGGACGCTATTGGAAGTCTCATTGCAGCAATCATTGTCAATTAGGGTTGGTTGTTTATCCAGTGTATAGCTCTCGGCAAGGGTTAAGGGTTTTATCCTAGATACTTATTCACGTTGTAGTTTCCCTTCAATTAAGGGACTTTGCTTTTCTTGTTATTGTAAATAGATTAGGAGTGTTTCAAAGAGTGATTAAGGGGATTGATTGAAGTCTGTTTCTTCACTCTCCTCTTTCCTCTCTCCTTTATATGTTTAGTTCCTGTAAAGGTTTCATTTATGAAATATACAACTCTAAAATTCAACATGGAGCTCTTTCAAAACAGATGTTCACCGATACAAAATCTGCCATAAAATTCAAGATTGTAATTACATTGCAGAAAGGAAGATCCAGAAAACTAGAGAAGTAGGGAAAATGGAACTTAATCACTGATTTATTTCTTATTACTGCCAAGAAAGAGGAAGGGTTAAATACGTCTTGTGAAACAACTTGGATAACATAATTAACACGCTTGCTTGAAACCCTCAAACTTGAAAGTTAAATATGCAAACACAAAAAATGAAAAACTACCCTTAACACACATAGTATATAAAGAGATCTTTTGGGTCCATGATTGGCTTAGCGTCAACTGTCAAGTGATGTGTTATATACTTGGTATCTTTATTTATGAAGAATGACAGAAATAAAAAAAAAAAAAATATATATATATATATATATTTAATTGTATATTATGCGTTCATTAACACATAGTATATATATATTTTTTTTCCAACATTAACACATAATATATACTATCTAGCAGATGAGCACACATTCTGTGTGTGTGCACAATTTCATTTTAGTTTTTATTATTGATTAAGGAGTGTGATTAGTTTTTAAAATTTTAAAAACAGTATGGAATAATGATGATGAGACAATTTCTCTTAATAAGTGCATATTTTTTCTTAATATTACATAAGTACTATTTTGTCATATGAAAACTAGGTATATGACTGTTATTTTCTCAAAAAATGAGTGTAAAATAGGAAAAATAGGGATATGATTGGTTTATTTGTCAAAAGGCTTCAACCGCCCACCTCCTCCCACATTCACATCAAGTGCAACCGCTTCATTTCATTCAAACTATAAAAAAAACATCATGATTTCACTTACCTGTATGAAAAAAAAAATGATGGTGAGACAATTTCTCTTAATAAGTGCATATTTTTTATCTTATGTAAACATTGTGTATAAAAAGTGAGGGCAAAATAGGAAAAAAAGTGGCAAAAAGTTGACAAGGAGGGTTCTCTTAGAGCACTTCCACCGGAGAACAAATAAGCCGGCACCCAGCCAAATTATTGGCCCTGCACCTAGCCATTTCACTCCAGCCCAGCATATAGGTTGGCACCCAGCCCAAGCTGGTCTCCAGGCCAGCCTAAAATCGACAGAGCCATGGACTGGTCCGTATGACGTCATGCAAACGCCAGCGTGGCGTCAGATGATTAGAAAACAAAATTTTCTGGAGATACAAAATTTTACTTCCTATTATTTTTTGTGTAATTAGATTTCTAGGTATTGGAAATGGAAAACTCAATAATAATAAATAAATAAAAGGAATTAAATCAAGGAGCCAGCGGCGTATTACCTTGAAAGCGTGGATTTAAAGGTTTGGGGATGAACTGGGAGTAGGGATTTTCCCACCAACCAAACAGAATAGTTGGATTGGACACGAAAGCCAACTCGATCAATCTCGTCCGCTGCTGGTCTTGCTGCGGCAGGCAGTACCGGAACCAGCAGCTCAGAGAGAGGGAGAGAGAGGAGAGGGTGAGGGGGTGGAGAGAGGGAGAGGATTTCGCTTTTGTTGTTTGTAGAAGGTTCCAGAGGTGGAGTTAATGGTAGGAGGGAGAAAGGGTTTATTCATGGGTTCGAGAAGGAAAGGGAAAGAAAATAATAATTAAAATATATATATATATATATTTTATGAAAAAATAACTGTGGGCCCACGAAGAATAGAGAGAAAGAGAAGAACATGACGTGGGGTGACGAGATTGGTTAAAAATATTATCGAAATCTTGCCTAAATTATTGTAAACAGGAAGTGACACGTGGGTTGTCGGGATTGGTTGAAAATCTTAGCGGAAATCTATTCACAAAATAGTACGTTTGGATAATGACACGTGGCGTGACGAGATTGTTTAAAAATCCTATCCGAAATTAAAACTATTTTATTTATTTATTATTTTATAAAAATATTATTTAATATTTTAAATGGACTGGGTGCCAGCGCATTTTTAGACTGGATGTCAGCACATTTTTTTTGGGGTGGAGATGCTTTGACCTATTATTGTTCATTAGGGTCTATTACTGTTCACTGAAGTGGATAAATGGGCTGGGTGTTGGCGCAAAGTCTTTAGGGGTGGAGTTGCTCTTAATAATAGTAATAATAGTATAGATTATTAAGATAATATGACAATCATATCCCTATTTTTCCTATTACTAAGAGACAAGGAGGGTTCTCTTAATAAATAGTATAGATAAAATATGTGTGACAAGGAGGGTTCTCTTACTATTTTGACAATGAGGGCAAAATAGTAATTTTGTATCTTTTGATAAAATGACAATCATATCCCTATTTTTTCTATTTTACTCTCACTTTTGATACACAATATTTACTTAAGGAGGATGAAACTGTAATTATGTAATATTAAGATAAAATATGCACTTATTCAGAAAAATTGTCTCACCATCATTTTTTCATACTCTTTTTAAAATTTTAAAAAATAATCACATGCCTTAATTAAAAAAACAAAAAACAAAATGAAATTATTCACACACACAGAGAATATGTGCTCATCAGCTAGTAAATTATTACGAGATGTTGATCTCATATCAGAACAGCTTGAAGTTATTCTCATACCAGATAACGTAAGTTGTCAATCAGGGATTTAGGAGGGGCGGCCCTCCCTCACAAACAGACTTGGCTGAGCCACGTGATTACATTTGTCCCATTTTTATTTTGCTAATTCTAAACAACCTCTTTTTTTTTTTTTTGTTCAGACAATTACTTTTAAACAAAAAAATATAAACAAATGATACTTATAGCTCAAATAGTTAATAATTTGGGTTGATTTTACATTCGAGATCAGGCTTATGTGATCATTCGTGATGTTAAGTGGCTCAAAAATCAGATTTTAATGCGACAAAAATGTCAAAATTTAAACTGATGGATTTAACATTGTTTAATTTATTCATAACTAGCATAGCTCTATATATATTTATAGATTTCCCATCCTATTAGATTGAAAGCTCTCAACCAATTACAAATACTAATGTAGAGGATTTTTTTTTTTTGGGGGTGGGGGGGGGGGGTGGTTTTTGCTTGTTTGAGCAAAGTTTTGGACAAGTTCAACCAATTAGAAATACTATAAATTTTTTTTTTGGTGAGTGGGATCCAAAAGGATCGCCAACGAGAAACTTTTATTAAAACAAACACATACTTACAAAACAAACAAAGACTCAATTTATTCCTAGAAACAAACAAAGAACGGCCTAATTTGGACCACATTAGAAAGTGTTGTTCTATATAATTAGCAAACCTCTCTCTCACTATCTTTCGGAGATTCTTGCATGCAAACCAAATAGGATAAATGTAGAGCTCATTTAGAATTTAGAAGTGCTTTTAAAATGACTGAAAGTGTTTTTAGAGAAAATATTTTTGAGTTCCAAAAGCACTTCAAGTGTTTTTTTTTTTTTTTTTTTGTTAAGAATTCACTTGCATTTTTACTAAGAATTGGTTTAAGAACATTACAAAAGCTCTTGCTAAGGTTCAACTAGTGCAACCCAAATAGAAGTTGTAGTTATTTGTGTACATAAACTGTCATCTAAAAGATAATCCATATTGTTAAGAAAGATGAAGAATTAATTCATAGCAAAAACAACATGGACGACATTACTTTTTTGTTACAGTCAAGGAAATCGATCGAACACTTGACCTGTACTAATCCTAACTCCTAGTGCACACTTAAACAACTTGTATGCTTACTTCAAACCCTCAGACATTTAAAAGTAGAAATTTGAAAAAGAAAGAAAATACCTTTCCTCTCTCTCTCTGCCCTTTTTTCCCCAAATAGTGCTAGTGTATTTCTCATTCGGAAGTGTATGAGTAAACAGTTGATGATGAGCCTGGTTTTTCCACAGAACTGCCACCACACCTTCCTCCAACCGCTCCTGCAGCTGCTATGTTGGTCACAGTCTCCACTATTTCCTCAAAGATTCTAGCTTTGATTTGACCTCTTTTTGGTGGGATAGTATTGGTCGCGGCTTTTGATCCTTTCCCGCTCTTCACTGGCTTATTGCTTTTGCTTTCCATTTCTCAGCTGTTTTGTGAGCAAAAGGAGAGAAATTAAGGAAGAAGGAGGAAGCTGCAGGAGAGTCGTGGTGAAGTGAGCGGAAGTGAAAGCGTAGGGCTTTATATGTCTTGGTGGTTGGGGAAGCCATTATTATTAATGAGGGTAACTTTGTCAAAAAGACTGAGAAGTGATATCATATCACTCATGGCATGCTGTGTGAACACTGTATAAACTATTGGGGGGTGTTTGGGATCCCCCATACATAGATTCCATCCTCCTCGCAATTTTAGTGTAAAAAAGTCATGTTTGGTACACAACAATGCATGCATGGATGGATATATTATCGAGGAAAACAAGAAACGCACGTGGATGCATCGGATAGAATCAAAGTTATAACTAGTTATAAAGTACTTTGTGTTTATATTTCTTAATAATATAGATGGACACAAAAGAAATTAGAAACGACAACAGCTAAGAATATCGCTTACATGTTGCATGTTGGTTAGGAAAATCCCCAAAAAATAAAAGACAAAGCTGAATGGTCAATGAATTAAACACTTTACTTATTTTTTTAAGGGTTAACTGTGAATTTAGTTCTTAAATTATTACCCAAGTGAAAAGTATGTCTCTAAATTATTCTAGTTTTTGGTATAATATGTTTCTAAATTCATTAAAAACTGCTAATTTCATCCTTTCTATAATATTTAAAGTTATTATATCAAATGTTTGTCAAATTAAGTCATGTTACTTGCACGTGACACATTTTAGAGGGTAATATCGTCATTTTCTTACCTATAAGCTCTCAACGTTGCATATAGGTGGCTACTTTAACTTCTAACTTACCTTCTAAAGTTAACTTCATATACTATTTTTTCGAAAAGAATAAGTCCTTAAACTCATGAAAAATTACTAATCTACCCTTCAAAGTTTATCACAT
This sequence comes from Pyrus communis, assembly GCF_963583255.1. Taxonomy (NCBI): domain Eukaryota; kingdom Viridiplantae; phylum Streptophyta; class Magnoliopsida; order Rosales; family Rosaceae; genus Pyrus; species Pyrus communis. Next base: position 7,387,607 of record NC_084818.1, read on the forward strand.
GCAAGTCATGTGATTTAAATTAACGGAAAACTAAATAGAATAGCTTTGAATATAATATTAGCATTGTATTGGTAGATTTTAAATAGTTTAATGACCGATTTTTCTAAAAAAAATAGTTTGGAACTTAATTTTCACTCGAGTAATAATTTAAAGACTAAATTGACACTATTCCTCTTTTTATATACAACTAATAAATTAGTTACAAACTCGTCATTACAAAATTCGAACTTAAAACATTTTAAGTATAAATGAAATGGAATATCATAGTCCTAAATGACACTATTTGAGATAGATCAAGGCTCAATTAAGTACATGGCAAAAGATATAATTCTAATCTGAAGAACCAGAGTCTGGTGTGGTAGGATCAGATTGTGATTGATTTTGGCGAACTGGTTCTGGACCTTACCAACCAGAAATAAGGATGAAATATGAATCTGATGGAAATTTGATATTAATTTAACAGGGGCCTAATTTAATATTAAATTTCTTAACAGTCCATTGGGTAATGAGATAAGGCCGATTTGATCTTTTATGGAATTAATCTTATAAGGCTATTTTAATAGGATTGAGGATTTTCACTGGATTCTTTTTGTGAGGATTCCGGAAATCTTCAAATCAAATATGTTCATCGTACATCATGTGATTAGAAATTATTTTAATTTTTTTATTTAAAGTTGAATATAAACAGTACTTGACTAAAACTGACAGCACGATATATAATGAACAGATGTAATTGGAAGATCCTTATAATCCTCATAAAGAGAATCCGGCGAAATTCCTCTCTCTTTTTAATAGAATTATTGTGCACAGGAAAATCCAGAACCAGTGCAAACTCACTGCATTCTACATACTAGAGATCATTTTAGGCATGTACTATAGAAGGGTAATGTTAGGGTGATGCATCATATAATTAATAAATTTAATTTAAAATTTTGATTTATTAGTATTACTTTATTATATAATATTTCGTTTTAGAGAGTTCTTGCATATTTGGGTCTAAGGGAGCCTTGTGAATTGCAATGTTCTTTATCACAAGGAGGGAGTCGTTGCTGTGAGACGGAAGCCATAGCAAACTATAAGCACCAGTGTGGTGGAAATCATTTTAAAATTAGAACGTCGAACGCTTACCTCGACTCAACCGAAGGTTTTTTAATCCGTTCTATTATCGTATTTATATATTTAACTTCTGTTCATTATTTACAGCAATTCATCACCTTTGTTTCCTACATAACCTTTACAAAACGGGACATTTTCAAATTTCTCTAACATGTGAATTAATTAGTAAAAAGGAAATAAATTGACTTCAAGCAAGAACAAATCGACTGAAAAAGAACAACGGTATAATGGACAAGGATCCTTTTTGGATTCTCTTTATGAGGATTCGAAGATTAATTAATCGTGTATGTTCATCGTATATCGTGCATTCAGTTTTTGTTAGGTACTATTTATATTCAATTTTAAAATAATTTTTAATTATACGATATACGATAAACGAACGCAATTGATTGATCTTCTAAATCCCCACAGGATCAGGAGATGATTCTATTCCCGAACCCCAAAATAAAAATGGGCAGACAGTAAAAACGGGAAATTTGTCAACAGTTAAAAACGTGAAAGAATCTGCTTTTCAAGCATTCTTCTTTTCATCTGGCTGCTGATTTGCTGAAGGTGCTAATGAGCTGTCACTAGGATATTTCCCATTCCCATCAGATTGATTACAATCTCTTTTTTGTCCTCAAAGATTTTGGCTTTGATTTTGGCTTTCTTGGGTGGAAGGGTATCTGCTTCTTTATGAACTGATGGCTTATTAGTAATTTTATCATCCATCTTTGAGTTTGTAGGGGTATGGTCCGTATGGATATGAGACAGAAGGGTGTAGAAAAAGAATTGACTACAAGAAGAATAGTTGGTGGATTTTTATAAGATCATGGACAGTGGAAAGACAGCTATAGATTAAGAGGAGATCTCCATTAATCTCTTTTTTGCTTCATGCAAACTGTTAATACAAAAAAGCTTTTTAATTAAAATGGTTTTTGAGATTTGCATAACTTCTTATGTTAGTCTCTGATGGACCACTTATATTGATTTCAAATCTCAGAGATCAAAATGAGGAGTTATGTAAATCTCATAAACCATTTTAACTAAAAAACCTATATAAAAAAAAAGAACTTTAACGAAAAGCTCCTAGTATTGTTCACTTTAACGAAAACCCACATTTTTACACTAAAAAATCAATCATAGTACTATTCACTTTATCTTTTAATTTTTTCTTATTATTAAAACTCAAAATTTTTATATTTTTTTTATTAGTTTTCTTAAAAAAATAAAGCGAAATTCAATGACGTCCTCAAAAAGAAAAAATTTATGAGGAAGAATTATTTTTCTATATTAGTTAAGCCAGTTGTGCGAGCGTGACATAATTTAATACAATGTGAACATTGAACACGTGAGGAATTCCTTAAGAGAGTCAAGAGACAAGTAGACAAGTTCAAGTTCAACCAAAGAGAAAAATCATTAAAATAGGGGATGTCTTTCTGCTGTTGCTTTTTGCCAATGAGGCTGCTTTTGATTTTTTAACCAAACCAGACACCATTTGGCATCTGACAAATAATATATGGATCACATCAGATTGTGTTTTTTCTTATTACCAAATCTTAATATGATTATTCCCTCTCTTGATGAAAACAAAAAAACGGAAAAAAGAACAGTAGGGCTTCAAATAAATCAAACACGTTTGTCTTTCATCGTTCAACTTACTTGGTAGTCTTGCTTTTCAAACAATTTATACTGTTCAATTTTTTTTAAGGAACAATTTTCACTATTCAATTTTTTGAATTACTTAATAGTCTAAAATTATAGAAGAAAAATTAAAATCAAACACGAATCATGTAGTTCTTACTTTTTCATCTATGCCATCATATTAATTGTCACTTATGCGAATGTCGCTTACTTTTTATTTATTTGTACTTTGAAATATTTTTTGTGGCCGATGTCAATACAAGTCCTAGCCGTTGCCCTCGTTGCTTGTGGACGGGGTCGGCACTCAGGCCTAGCCTGGATAGCCTAGTTGAAACTTCCTTCTCTCATTACGTGATCATGCAATGAAAGACAGTATACATATTTTTTGAGCCTCGTGATGCAAGAAAGTCCCATACACACCTATAGACTATGCTAATACCTCCATCAGACAGAGAGAGTTGGTAAACCTCTCTTTTTAAATTAGGACATGCCTGACATGCATGCCTTAAAAAATAGAGTTTTGAGTTTGGAAGAGAACCAAGTTCTTCGGCACATCAGTATTTTAATCATTGATCGATCTTACTTGATAACTGGTAGTGCTGCTGCTGCTGCTGCTGTTTTTTCATTTATTTATTTATTTTTCTGTTAAAAATTGCAGAATAGATAAACTATTTTCTCCTCTGAAGTCCCAAAAACAAAACATGACAACAAAAAAACGCAAATCCAGAAACAGAACTTACAAAATTCGTAGCTCAAGTTTCCAAATAACCTGAAACTTGAACATTAATACAGTTATTCCCTAAATCACCCAACTCCCCACTTCAACTAAATGCCATAGATCCCTACTGGCATGACCCTATTGGTCTTTTTATATTACAACTCTCTATCTGCGTAGGTATAGGCAGAAAAAAAAACCCATAAAAACGACAACAGTTCAAAACTATTTCAAACTTGAAATGTGGCTAACTCTAATCCCCCTATGGAAGAGAAGAACTTGCTTACACCCCAATACGCCGCCGAGCATCCCAGCAATTCCAACTGTTTCAATGTTCCCCACGTGACGTCATTGTACTATTGGCCTGGAATGACATAGCGGCGTACAGGGCGTGCATGGAAGCCTCTCTTCCTATGAAAGTGGAGGCTCAGCTTCCACAGCATCCTCCTTTCTTTGTTCCCAGTTTTTTCATCACTGATGATGCTGCAGTTTTTACTTTTGACCCCAACATTCTGAAAATCTTGGATTTAATCTGACCTCTTGGTGGAGGCAGCCTTATCAGTGGCCTCTTTGAGCGGAGCTCAGTTTCCATGGACTTGAATTTTACTGGAGTAACCGAAGCCATAAAAAAATACAGAGCAAAAAGACGGAGGAGGATAAGAAATTTCAAGTTTTCAGAAGAGGGAAGATTTTGTGGGAGAATAAAACTTGGTGGGATACATATATTTATACACATTGGGAATTTTTGGGTGGGGGGAATCATAGAAGGGTTCACAATAGTGTGAAAAGGAAATGCAAAAAAAAAAAAAAAAAACAAAAAAGAGTGGAAAATATGTGATGTGGGGTTTGAGTGTGTGTGTCCAAGGAGAGACAGCTGGTTTTTATTTTAATTTTTAATGTAAAGTCTATGTGGTATTAGATGTTAACATGCGTGGGATGATGGTTTGAACTTTGAACGTAGTAGAATCTTCTAACAAGCAAACAAAGGCCAATCAAAAAGTCTCCAAGAATTCACTTGACTTGGAGAAGCAACACTGCGTTCTAAATATTTATGAAGTTATATATTCTTCGTTTTTTTTCTCTCATACACGTTTATTTGTGGTATTTGGATTTAATAAATAAGGGTGCGCAAAAAGAGAAAATAATGTGTGAAAATCCTTTTGAATATGTGATATAATTTTTCAAAAAAAAAAGTAAAATAAAATTTTATGCACATGCATCAAACTGTAATTTAACCACAATGAAATGAAACTTACCTAACATTGTTTACACATTGTAACCATAATTATGAAGACACACTATGTCAGCAGTTGAAGGGTAATTATAGTTAATGTTTAGTTAACATCTTGATAACCCTTATCTAGAAGAATTAATGTTCTTCAAAGTTACTAAAGATTATAAAAAGGGATGTCAGTATTAAGTCTATGTAGAAGATAAGGTCTTCTTGTTCATGTTTAAGAGCCAAAGGAGATGAATCAAAGAATTAAAAGCCATCCTTTATGCGTAGTACAAGCTGAATTATTCATATCTACGGTCAACGACTCCATCTCCAACCCCACAAGTTGTGAAAGCTTTCTATTTAATTGGTGAAAAGACTATGAAAGGTATTTGGTCCTCAGAGAGGCAACAGGTGGCATGAGATGGCATTTGAGTCTTCTGATCAAGTGATAGTGATGAGGGGAGATTAATAACAAAGGAAACTATAAGTCTCAGGTCAAACTTTGATTGAATTTACCAATGTTGATGAGATTTCAAGGCCTTTATTTTTAAGCTAATCAATTTTGGGATTTTGAGTTTGCAAAAAAAAGAAAAAAAAAATGAAACTGATTTTCCCACTCTCCTGTTTTTTTTTTGCACGCAATACATATAAAAGAAATTATAATTCGAAAGTCGCTCTGAAAAAGTGTATCAATCAATGAGAACTATCTACAACCGGCTTATAAAATAAATCTCACATATACATTCATGAAGTACTCATGTTTTCATTTCCCAGAACCAAAAGTTTGAAAGCTTATCTTCCATTGAAAAAGGTCAATATTTGACTATGGAAGGTTTCTCTTGACAAGGACTAACCTGATCTAACGTAGGCAGTTCGGAAGTTTGCTTAGTTGTTGCTTAGTTGTTGAAGGGATTTATTTGTCCATTTCCTATTACAGTCTCCCCACTAAAAACCATGCAATCAAAAGTTGGGTAAAATTGATCATTACTAGACATTGCAGATAACTGAAAATAATCAATTTGCATTGGTGAACTTTTAAATGCTTTTTGGAAGCAAAAAACTCTTAAATGCTTCATTATTCTAGGCTTATGTTTATTTCAACCTTTTTTTTTTTCCACAAACAATAGTTAGATTTCATTAGTAATCATATACGGATAGAAACATGAATATCAACAGCCAGGATATTAGACCTTCAAAGGAAATAATGACAAATATAATATGTCCAAATGTTATTTGCTAGCTGATGTGACCATGTGAATATAAACGTTAAATCTTTTTTTTTTTTTTCCTAATGGATATGTATTTTTTTTTATTATATTGAGTTCCATAGTTAGATTAACTAATAAAAAATAATTAAAATCAATTTTAGCTTTTACGATCTATTTGTCAATAGGACCTATGCATTAAAAAATTATATTAAATATATTTGACTTCTTCTTTGCTTTGTTGTAATAAAAAAGATAAGCTAGAAGACCACATCATATATTACATGTCAATTGGAGAACACCTTTACCACGAGCTAAATGATGAATTGCTGAGGCTTCATCCAAATTAAAAACTTGAAGTCTTGAGTTTGAAACTGCTGGTGTGGAGGTCAGACTTGTGGTCAGGGAGAGGCTGAAATGTCATTGTGAGTTTTCTCGGCTCCCAGAAAAGGTGGATAACTGTAACTTACCACCAGTTGTTCCCTTTTTAAAAAGAAAAAAAAATTGGAGAACACCTCAATATTTTTTAGTTCTCTTTGGCATATTTGACATCTTGTTTGGAGATGAATAGTCGTGACAGCTCAAAACCATCCCACTCAACAACACCATTTTCCTTAACAGCGTAGGCAGCCACAAAAGATAGAGCGGAAAATTTCAACACAGCTGACTCGAACTGAGAAGCTAGGATATGAATGTCGTGGATGATCCCTTCCGTAGTCTTCCCTGTCGTCACCATATCTAATATCTCTTTTTGCGTCTGATTCCAACTCAGCTTTCCTAAAACCCCATTCTAGACAAGCGGTTAGTCCTGCTCTAATGGTATATGGCTCCACCGTCGCACTAGAGCTGCACAGAAAGCCACCAGCCTCTTTAAATATACCAGCCGACGACCGCACAACCCACCCGTATCCACCAAAACCTGTCTGCGAGCACCATGACGCATCACAATTTATTTTAACATACCCCACCGCAGGCCGTTTCCACGAAGGTACCTCAGACAACACCCATCTGCATACTACGAGTAGTTGAAGGACTTGGCAACTTGCTCGTGTTCTTTGCAGCGCTAAATTCATTCACATGGTGTAGCAGTAGCTGCACTACTTCCCCAGGGTTGTGACATTGCCCCGTTAAATGCAAACTTGTTCTACACTTCCACAATCTCTATAAACCAAACACAGTCATCTGCAACAACATTGCACTATCTTCTTTCTCTGCATAGCGACGGCACACATGCTGCCAGCATGATCTAGAATCATTCTATGTAATACACCTTACCACAATCTCCGCACCTGTAAATAAATTATTATTAATTTTCAACTCTGAACACAATCTCCACCACATAACATCTTAGAACACAAAATATGGTTTTGATAGCGTTTTAGAAATGTTATTATAGATGAGAATTATAGGGGTTTCTAAAGTGATATTATAAAATTTTTTTAGCATTTGAAAAGTACGAATATCTCTTTTTGTGCTATTGCAATGGTCAAGATGTTTGTAAATTCGTCTACATTTTTCTAATGCTTTAGAGTAATTAACAGTATATTAAACCAGGCAACATTCAGAAATATGCATTTTATTGAATGATAAAAACAATGTATCAATTGTTCTACACGAATGTAAAAAGCATTTACAAGTACAATAATGTCTGATTTGCCTATTTACAACTTTACATAAGTACTACAACCCTAGACAGAACTATGATAGTTCTTAGGTCTCTTCAAAGCAAACATCCAATATCCAAGATCAACTACTAGTGTCTCTAATATGCACAATAGAAAGTCCAATCCATATAAGCAAGTTAGGCAAGTGCGTATGTACAATTAAGCATAAATGAAATATGTAAAAACTAACAGCCTCGCAACATGACATGAACAAGCACGGGTCATTCCATAAACAAGCACCAACATAGAATTAAAGAATTGACAGTCACTCACATCATTTGATGCTCAAGCAGTTTTCTTACGGAAGATGGAATGCAGAACGTCGCACTTGGTTGTGTCCTTCCCATCACCAGGATAGCACTACTATCTCTGTCAAGACTCAAGTTCTATGTACCTAAGAAACACAAACTTCTTATCCAGAAGAGGGGAAGGATATAGATAAACAAACAACACACGGAGATTGTTCAAGGAACGGAGATAATCCTTACATAGCATTCAGACTGTTGTGGAAATAGACGAGACCATGCAATGATTGAAATTCTAAAACATGCGTAATTCTGATCTACACATATATATTAATCAAACTGTTTATCTTTTAATTTCTTCAATGTATTTATAAAAATGTGAAACCAGAATATTACATAGAACATATCACATTTTTTGAAGCATAGATTCATAATACCAGAACGTCTAAAAAATTTGGTATCTTCTCTGTCAAGCAATTTTTGCGTTCAGTCAGGGCTTATGATGAAGCAATATAGCTCACAACTGGTTCCACCTTGTTTAACATGAAATGTGTGAACAAGTTGCGGGACTGCTAGTCAATGGGATGGCTAGAGCTTCTCAGTTGTGGCTTTATTTCATGCAATGAATCTCCCTCTTCCACTCCATAGAGAACGGAGAGTGGGCAGAAGGGAAGGAGATCCTCATACGGAGTCACAGCACACTTACTTGTGGCTATCCACGAATTAAAACTATTAACCTAAAGTACCAACTGCTCACCTGAACAGGCATTCCAGAGGCGATCCTAATATCAGAATTATAACGTGTAAGTTAGATCATATATTGTAAAAAAGATAGCTGGCTGAAATTTATACAACAGGGATCAAAGTTAAGAACCTCATACAACTCCAGGCTCCAGATAAAGTTGATTTCTTCTTCACAACAATGACTCTCTAGTTCATCGTTGGGGGACTCGTGTTTATCATCAGGCAACTCTTGCACGCTAAAAGGGAGATGTATTCCATCTCCTAAGTTCTTCGAATCCTTAGCCGCCACCTTCCCATAAATTAAACTCATATAGAAACCTTTCCCATGTTAAATTACACAAAGCGACTCTCTATAAATATAGGAATACTCCTGCAAATTATTCATTCAATTTCACTCACTACTTCTACATACTAGAGATCATTTAGGCATGTATTATAGAATAATTCGTTCAAGAAAGTTCCTGCATATTCGAGTTCAAATGAGCCTTATGAATTGCAGTACTTCTTTCACAAGGAGGGAGTCGTCGTATTGGAGATGAACACCATAGTAAACCACAAGAACAAATATGGGGCGGAAATCGTCTTAAGGTCAAAGTGTCGAAAGCTTGCCTAAACTCAATTGAGATTTTTCTAATTCCATTCTATTGCGTGCATATTCATAATATTTAATTTCTGTTTATTATTTATAGCAATTTAACACCTTCATTTCCTACATAATCTTCAAAAAATGGGACATTTTCAAATTTCTCAAACATGTGAATTAGTTAGTAAAAGGGGAATAATTTGACTTCAAGCAAGAACAAATCGATTGTAAAAATTACAACATAACAATGTGCATAAGGTTAAAACAGGAAATTTGTCACAGTAAAAAACTTGAAAGATTCACCAACAGAAAGAATCTGCTCTTCAAGCCTTTTTCTTTTCATTTGGCTGCTGATTTGCTGGAGCTGCTGATGAGCTGTCACTTGCATTTCCCATTCCTATCAGATTGATGACAGTCTCTTTTATGTCCTCAAAGATTTTGGATTTGATTTTACCTCTCTTGGGTGGAAGGGTGGCTGCTTCTTTATGAACTGATGACTTATTAGTAATTTTGTCATCCATCTTTGAGTTTGTAGGGGTATGGATATGAGATTGAAGGGTGTAGAAAAAGAATTTACAAGAAGAAGAAGAATTGACGAGAATGAGAAGGCGAAGAATTGACAAGATGAAGAAGGAGGAGGAGGAGGAGGAGGAAGAGAAGAATAAGAAGAATAGTTGGTGGATTTTTATAGATCAAAGAAAGGCAGCTACATATTAAGGGGAGATTTCCATTAAATTTTTTTTTTCTGCGCTCTTATTTATTTTTACTTTTTAAGGATTAAACAAAAGAAAATGAAAGCGGTATTCATTAAGGTGTTCAAAAAGAAAAATATTTTGGTAAAAAAAAGAGAAAAAAATTTATGTGTGGAAATTGCTTCTATATTAATTAAGCCGATTGTGTGAGCGGCGAAATATTTTGAGGAACTAGATCCATTATGGACCATAGTGTCTAAAGTTTAAGGATCTATAAATTTGGGCCATATATTTGTATGAAAAAAAAAAAAAAAAAATTTTAACGAAAAATTCACAGTATTGTTCACTTTAACAAAAAATCATATTTTTGTATTAAAAAGTCAATCATGATACTATTTATTTTACCCTTTATTTTGTTCTTATCACTAAAACTTAAAGTTTTCAAACTCATTTCATTAGTTTTCCTAAAAAAGAAAAATCAAAGTTGTTAGGTCATATGAGATAAATCAGCAGAATGGGTTAATTTATATCGTCAAACTTAATTTGTGTGGCTTAGAAATATGAATCTCTATGCTCTGACACTAAGGTCAGTACCGAATCCAAATCCATATTTTGACGAAGTGTGAACACTAATTTTATTCGTATCATGTTTTTATATCATATTTCTATACCATCTTAGGTGGTATATAAACAATCAAATCATTTAAAAAATTTGCAAAATCCAAAGAAATAGAGAAGAAAAACTTCTCGTATACCACAATCATCATTTAATTAACTAGTTTGTCTTAATTATTAATTTATTAAATAATGAACTAAATTTCTAATTAATTCAAATGATGTGGCTGTTCACATCAAATGGCACCTAAGGTGGTATAAAAATATGGTACAAAAACATAGTATGAATAACATTACTCCTAAACAAATGAATTCCACGTCGTGTGAACACTGAACTCAGGTTTCAAGTTCAACTGTTCAACCAAAGAGAAAAATCATTAAATTATACAAGTGGATGGATTTCTACTGTTGACAGGCTGTTTTAAGGTTTTAACCAAGCCAGACACCTGAAAGCAACCGTCTGACATTTATATGTATAATGAAATAAAATATACATATAAAGTCCCATGCGTACCTAGGACTATGCTAATACCTCTATAAAACAAAGAGAGCATGTATTTACTTAGGATAATGATACAGAAACTAAATTTACAAACTAAATAATATGTCATCAATAGAAATAAATATGTTCATCAATATTTAAGTGATAAACCAATCATCAACTTTCATGTTTTTAGTTTTCAAAATTTTATCTACAAATTTAGTCTTCCTAGCATTACCCATTTACTTAATCATATGTGTTGGGAGCACTGTCCTCTCCCTTTTAAATTAGTACATGCAGACATGCATTGTAACATCCCACATTGACCAACAGAGAGGGGGTGATGTGTCTCATATGTACATGCCCACCTCCATATAGCACGATGCCTTTTGGAAATTCATTGGTTTCAGGTTCCATCAGAACTTCGAAGTTAAGCGAGTTCAGGCGAGAGCAATCCTAGGATGGGTGATCCACTGGGAAGTTCTCGTGTGAGTTCCCAGAAACAAAACCGTGAGGGAATGGTAAGCCTAAAGCGGACAATATCGTGCTACGGCGAAGTCAAGACTGAGATGTGACATGCATGCCCTAATAAAATAGAGTTCTGAGTTTGGAAGAGAACCAAGTTCTTCTACACACAAGTATTTTAATCATTGATCGTTGGAGCCAAAAACAAAATTTTAAAAATCTTGGAGACGACATGTAATTTTTTTTCCTGAAGAAAACGAGATTATCTCATTAAATGGTCAGGGCACACAAATATTCACACCAACAACTCAGCATCTCTCGAGGTCGAAGCAATTGAATGCGACTGCTCAAAGCTTAACTGCTTTTGACATGGAAAAGTCAAAGGCATATAATCACCAAATCCTATCTTTAATACATTATCAATTAAAGATCAACTCAAAAAAGTAAGGAATCGTTATCACATTCAATCAATGATGCTTCCATCATCTTGGGAATATTATTTCCTAAGGATGCCACAACCTTGGCCAATGGGAAGCCGACCTAGGTGTAGGGTTTGGAAAGCCGTCATGTGTAGGACAAAACCCTATCCCAAGGCCGTTCACCTCTCTATAAATTCGTCAAGACTGAAGATGGCGGGCGGATTCTTGCTACCACATATCTTACTTGATAACTGATTATGCTGCCACTGCTTTTCATTTATTTAGTTTTTTATTTATTTTCCTGCTAAAAATTGCATAATAGATAAACTATGTTCTCCTTAAGCCCCAAAAAACAAAACATGAAAAGAAAAAAACACAAACCCAGAAATTCATAGCTGAAATTTCCAAAGAACCTGAAACTGGTACATAAATACAGTAATTCCCTAAACTACCCAACTTCCCACTTCAACTAAATGCCATATGCTCCCTACTGGCGTGACCCTATTGGTCTTTTTAGTTACAAATCTCTATTTGTATACATGAGGGGAGAAAAACCAATCAAAAACTACAAAAATTCAAAATTATTCCAAACTTGAAATGTGGCTGGCTAAATCTAATCCCCCCTATGGAAGAGAAGAACTTGCTTACACCCCAATACTCGGCCGAGCACCCCAGACTAATAATGTAATTCCAACTGTTTTAATGTTCTTCACGCAGTGTCTAAGCCATGAATTGGTCAGGGTATGTTATTTGTAGGATGAATAAATAAAGAATTATACTGAAATATTAATTACAAGATGATATCTTAAAATGATGAGGTAAGTATGCTTGATTGATGATGATGAGGATCCCTTACTTATTTGAGTTGATCTTCGATCAGGAATGTAATAAAGATAGGATTTGGTGATTGATCCTGTTTTTTATGTCTTTACTTTTCCATGCCACAAGCAGGGAGCTTGGTGTAGCTGCTAGGCCTATAGAGATGTTGATCAGTTGCACATGAGAATGTGGGGTATTGTTGGAACTTGTGTTTTATGTGGGACTTGGAGTCCCACATCGCCCAAACACTCCTTGAACATCACCTTTATAAGTGAATGGACTCACTTATAGTTTGAATTGATTTGGGCCAAAGCCATGGACCTTGGGCCTTAGACTTGGAGGGTTTGGGTGCATATATTAAATGTCAAAGATGTGGGCCTTGGGGCTCAGATGGATGAAAAACCCAAGTATCATTTTTACGTTTTTGATCTTTTCATTCAGTTTTTTTTTTCTGAAATGATAAAACCAATCGTTTATGAACGGTTTCAACTGCTCATTTATGAACAGTTTCAACTGCTCGTTTATGCCATTATATATGGCTGTCGGATCAGAAACAAAAAAATATATCTTCCATCAAATTCTTCACAGTTTACAGAGAAACACCACAACTAATTCGCCAAGAATCCGAGTTCGAGTGCAAGAACTTGGATTAGATAGTTGTATCCTGCAAGATAGACGTCTAAGGACTGCTGCACTGGTGTAGGGACGAATTTATGTCTTAGGAGATTGCTTTTGCAAGCCTCTATCTTCAAGAAACAAGTCAGTGATTTGTGATTTTATATATAATCTCATTAAGTGTTTATGTTCTAATATATTGTGTTTGTCGTTGAGTTTTTCCATTTGAAATAAAACTGTGCAAATTGTTATATAATATACACTTGACATTTGATTGGTTGTAACATGTGTGACCTGAATCTTGTATTCTTTGGAAAAAGGTTCACGTGTCGTCTTCTGGATTTTTGAGATTATTTTTCGCTCTATATAAATTATTTTTGATATAATTTTTGTACATCTATCAAATTGTAATTTACCTACAATAAAATGGAACTTATCCAACTTCGTTTATATATCATACCCATAATTATGAAGACACACCATCTCTTCAGTGAAAGGAGTTAATGTTTAATAAGATCTTGATAACCCTTTTTTGAAGAATTAAAGTTTTTTAAGTTACTAAATATCATTAAAAAAGGGTTGTTAATTCAAGTCTCTGTAGAAGATAAGGTCTACTTGTCCGTGTTTAGAGCCAAAGGAGATGAATCAAAGACTTAAAAGCAAGGTTTTAAAAAGTTCTAGGCACTAGTCCGGCAAGGATAAGAGCCTAGCATTTAGGTGTCTGACCTAGGCAGTTCTTTTTATTTTAATTAAATTTATTATATAACATATAAACAAATATATAATTGTACTTAAAAAAAAAAAAAATATATATATATATATATATAATTGTATAGGGACATATAAATTACAAAATGACATATAAATTATAAAGTATTAGAACATATTTAAGACATTGAGAACAAGCATTTAATGAGTCCAATTATTCAACAAGTTTCATATATTTATTAAAAAAATTAAATGCAAAATAAAAGTTATCTATTTTCTGTCTTAGTAAGAATCACAATCGATGCAAATGCCTAAACAACACTAAACGGTGATTTTTAGAACAATGCTTACAAGTATTTTTTAGAACAATGCTTACAAGTATTACAAGTCATCCTTATGCATAGTACAAACTGAATTATTTGCCATGTCATAAGGCCAACCACTCCATCACCAACACCCCCTCCTCCACACGATACGAAAGCTTTCTATTTGATTGGTGAAAAAAGTATGAAAGGTATTTGGTCCTCAGATAGACAAATGTTGGCAACGGATGGCATTTGACTCTTCTGGGGGAGGTTGCATTTTACTCTTCCGAGGGAGGTTGCATTTTATTCTTCTGAGGGAGGTTGGATTTAGTAACAGTTTGGTACAGCTGAATTTTTTTTTAAAAAAAAGCAGCGACTCGAAAAAGCCGGGAAGATTTGGTGTTTGGTTAACATCCTCAAGCAGCTTTTTTCACAATTTAGGTGAAAAAGACTAAAAACCCAAAGCAGCAATAAGGAGCTTTCAAAAACCTTTTTTTTTTCATTCCAATAGGCAGATGAACAATGCAGATTAATTTCTTTCAAAATTTCCAACCTACCCTCATTTCTCTGTTTAGTACGAAGCACAACATCGCTTCAATGAAATTTCTATGGCAATTAGTGCGCTTATGTTAATGAGATTTATAGGCCTTTATTCTTAAGCCAATCGATTTTGGGATTTTGAGTTGCAATAAAAAAAAATAAAAAACAGAAGTGATTCTCGCATTCTTTTATTTTTTTCGCATTCAATACATATAAAAGGAATCACTCTATGAAAATCATTATTCTAAAAATTCGTATAAGTCAATCAAACAAGAAAATTTATCTACACCCGGTTTACAAAATAAACCTCTTACATACAAACTCATGTACTACTCACGTCTATATTTCCCCATAAACAAAAGTTTGAGAGTTTTATCTTCCATTGAAACTTGTAAGGTCAATATTTGACTATGGAAGGTTTCTCTTGACAGACTAGCCTCATCTAAACGTGGGCAGCTTGGAAGTTTGCTTACGCGTTGAAGTGTCATGCGCATATTTACGCTCTCCCCACTAAAAACCTAAAACAATGCAATCAAAAGTTGGGCAAAGTTGATCATTACTAGACATTGCAGATAAGTTTTTGTTTCTAAATGCTTTATCATTAGAGGCTTAATTTTGTTTATTTTTACGTCACTTCTTCGATCGTCACAAAGCAAGAACAAATATGGGGAGACTGGGTCCTCTTGTGGCAGTCCATGACAAGGATGAATATATTAGGTTCTCCATGTAGCATCACACTATAAGACACCATGGAAACACAGTCCATAATCCAGCGGCAAAATTCGTCTGAAAAATAGCCTCACTTATTTCTTCGTTACTAGGCATGGCAGAAAGCAAATTATTCTCCACATCCCCAATTCGAGTTCCCAAACAACTTACCACCTCATCAATCCGTCTTGGGTTGTTGGATTGAACTAACTTAACAAAATATCCCACCATAATCCTTTCCATCGCATCCACACACCACCATCATCCTCCAAACCTTTTAGTTGGTTATGGCGTCTGCGTTTCATCGTCTTAGCATGAAAGTATTTCGTACTCTTGTCACCTTCATTCAACCATTGGACTCTGCTTTTAAGCTTCCAATACCCTTTTTCCTCCTTAAACGCAGGTTTTTGATACTCTTCACGCAGCAATCTTTTCAAATCATCAATTCTCCTCTTCGAGTTTGGCACACTCTTTTTCCTCAATTCTCATCTTCGAACTGGTTTGCTCACTATACTTCTCCATTATAGTGCCATTTCGTACTCACCACACCCGTACATCTTTGTTCCTCTCCCCATCTCGGATCAAATATAAACCGCTTCTTCCGCTTTGCCACAATTGGCTCGTTTTCAACGCCAGTAAGGCATGGTCCGAGGCTCCGACCACTCTAACACGCTCAAAACAAGCTTTCGGATATAATTGCACCCAGCCCTCCGATGCGAAAGCTCTATCCAATCTCTCCTGAAAGCCGCCCTCGCTTCTATTACGCCATGTATATGGGCAGCCAATAAACCCTAAATCCAAGAGCTTGTTGTCAGTCACAAAATTCCAAAACGACGCATGCTCCCAGCACTACTGTTCTTGGATTGCCGCCTGTCTTCTCTGATCCATCTAATAAATCATTAAAATCTCCAATCACGAAGCAATAATCGCCACTTGATTATTAAGTACGCCCCTGCAATGTTCGCCAATGTTGCTTCCTAGTTTTATAATCTGTACTAGCATGCATAGCAAATAATCTCCACCTCTCTTTAGTTGACTCATCCCTCCAACACAACTAAAATAAAGAAATTATCATATGTAATTAACTAAAACAAGCTGCTGTATTTTTGTTTGGACCTAAATTTACGCTATCGGCCCATACAATCAAGGCCGTTAGATGAGTAAAGTTCTAGACCGTTGGATGATAAAGTGGTTGAGATAATTTTCAATTATTATTAAGGAATAATATTGTGGTTTTAATCATAATATTATCTCTTAATATATATTGGATTATCTAAGCCTAATATTGGATATATCCAGCGGATCGTTTAAAGATAAATGATATCTAAAAGATAGGTTGTTGCTTACCTTGAGAAGTCTTTGACCTAGACTCTAGCTGATGAGTTTGAATTAAAATCAAATTCTACACCAGTGAAGCCGCACCACACATCTGCTTCTATAAATACAAGGCTGCGAACACCATAGAGAGGACCTTCAAATCAGCATACAATTGCCCTGCGCAAAACCTCTCAACATCTTGAGATTTTTCCTTTTCTTTTTCTGCCGACACACCTTCAGTTTGGATAAACAGCACTGTGGAAGCGCCCGGCGAGCACCTTCAGTTTGGATAAACAGCACTGCTGCCGCAGAATCAGCCGACCGAGAAGCATCTTCAGTTTGGATAAACAGCACTGCGTCGAGGTCGACCGATTATCTATCCAAGTCTCGGTCGAGAAAGGTTTTCGAACCTTTGTTGGCAGAGGTCACCTTGCTAAGCTTTCTCGGCATAGTTAGGTGTTACGAATCACATTGCTCGGCGTACTGGTCGCCGAGTGGTTTTATGATTGGATACTCACAGGTGAGTTTCAGGGTTCGGCATTCCGACGGCCGAACTACGTTTACCATCAAGACATATATCACGTTCGAGTACCTGTGCCCATACACCTTGGTCTCGATTCGACGTGCTTATACTCTCACGAATATAATCACAGTGACCGAATCGGGCTCGGACGATTTGTGAACTCCGCAGAATTAGCAGCCTTGTCTTCAGGCTATAGAACCCAGAGACCGAGAGTGTTCCTTCCTCGGTCGCAATCGCAAGTTAAAGAAGTCAGCAACGCGCTCAAAGCTACATCAACAAATTTTACTCCTCGGCCAGGCTCGGCCGACGAGTTGGCACGCCCCGCATTCGACCGAAGGACGTAGTTAGCTTATTAGTTACTCGGCCTGCGCGCCACGTAGGTTTTGTAATTTTTAGGGTCAACAATTTTCTTCCAAAATACACACAAACCCACCACCAATACCCCTCGGCTCCACCGAGTGTAAAAACTGCATGCCCAGTCGCCTCTTTAGATACATGTAATTTCTACTATGGTTTTTCGTTTCCAGCAAAATCACCAATTCAGGCGAACGAAGCCTGTTTTGATCCTCCAAATCCTGAACTGTCCCCCATACCCTGACAATTCCAACAGATGATCCTCATGGCAGCCACGATGCCTTCCCAAATCAACAAAACTAGAACTGCAGGCTTGAATAGCCTTCCTTCCATTCCACCCAGCCCACTGCAGCGTTGGATCAGTCGACCCACCGGAGAAGAATAACCATATGCCACAAGTGAAGGTAGCATTGGAAATATTTGGCGGATGTTACTTTTCCTACGTACAATAAATCACATAAAACTAATATTAGTAAATGACAATTTTTATTACCACAATTTATTAAATAAAATAACATAAAATACTTATCTTTTGTATGGTAGAATAAATGAAAGAAACCACCACACAATAATTTCAATGATACGATTCTATAGGGAGAAGCGGCTTGAAAATTACAAACAGTGCAATAAAACCTTTTAATGCAATAACAAAATAATAACGGCATAGCATTGCTAGGAAAACTAATTTATAGACTAAATTTACAAACTAAATAATGTGTCATCAATATAAATGAGCACGTCTATCGTAACACCGTCACAATTAACCCTAACACTTGCCGCACAGATCTTAGTTCAAAAAACCCCTCCTTTCGAGATCAACCCTAACCCTAACCTTCTGTCGAGGACAGAGGCTTATGTTTATTTGATCTCTTACACTTGTGATTAAATATTACACACATAATTCTATTCTATGATCTGATGTTTTATGGCACAAAATTACACATAAAATAAGATACGAGTGATAAATTATAAACACATCAACATCCTGAACAATAATAATTCCGCTAACTTTACTGTGATAATTGTAGTATTTTTTTTTTAACTCATCGTATTACTATTACAGCTCTCATACTAAGATAATTTAATTAGGGTGCGATCATTCTCTAATCCGGTACATGCTTGCAACTTGGGTTGCAGGCACTAAAACCTCATCAGCATTTTCCTTGACCCTATAGAGTGGCTCCCCAACTTTAAAATCAGCAAAAGTTCTCGCTTCGTATTGAGGCGGCGATTTGACAATGAAAGCCTTGTCGTGCTGGGTGACATGCAAATGTTTATGTCGTGCCTGTGTCAACGCTGGTGAACATACGACGAGAATCGCTAGCAGCACTGCTAGGACCTTGGTAGACATGTTCATCATGTTGAAGAAATTGTTTTTAACTTAATTTTCAGAAGGATATTGTCTTGAACTCCTAAATGTGACTTGCAATTGGATGGTTATTAATTTATATAGTTTGTGATTAGGTCCTAATAACGGTCAACTGGTTTAAATGGAAGGTAAAAATCGTAGTAGTTTGGTAATTTGGGGTTATTTTTCTGCTGGAAGACATAGTTCTTAAAAATGGTGGGTTGCCCTCTAGCCCACGCCTGGAGTTGGTTAATTAGAAGAATCTATCACAGTTAGAAATTGGTTGGATTTATTTAATTATTTCCACGGTCACTAGTTAGTGATGAAACCAAATTTGTTTTGAGGCTATATCTAGTATATATCTAGATTCCAAATTTAGGGGGATGTATTCAATTAAGAATTTGAGAGATTTTTAATGGATTTATAAATCTATGGATTTTTATGGAGTTTAACTGATTTGTAGAGATTTCATGTAAAATTTTGATTCAATTCCCTCGAAATCTCATGGGGAGATAAGATTTGTGGATACTTAAAATACACTACAAAATATCTCCAATTCCCTCTAATTCCTCAACTTTCCCAAATTCTTTAAATTCTAATTCTAATTGAATACAACTGAAATGTTATAAACTTATTTAAAATTCTAATTGAATACATCATGATAGGATTTTAATAAACTATCTGAAAATCTTGATTGAATACACATTGAACCCCTAGATTCATTAAAAGAATTAAAATCCCTCAAAATCTCAATTGAATACACCCCCTTTAGTAAGTACCCTATTTTTAAAAAAGGTGAACACACTGTCCTAACTAACTAGTTTAACCGTGTATGTAACCTCACCTCTCTATTAGAATGGTATCATGTGTTAAAAGAATATAACTAATAATTATCAGATTAACCTAAGGATAATGTTAGGAAGACCAACTATTTAGAACAAACTTTGTAAACTATATGACTTGGTTGTTGATGACTAAATTTTATTTAAATATTGATTAACGTGCTTGTTTTTAATTGATGTCACATCACATAATTTACAAATACGATCTAAAAATTTGATTTTCCTAAAATTATTTTTTAATTAATATTGAACCAATAATTTATGACTCATTCGATAAGTATATGGTTTCACTTTTTACGTTTTGTGCTGAAGTTGTGCAAAAAGTATATGGAGAGAAAGAGTGGGATGGTCCGGATGGAGAAGAGTTGGGGGAGGGAGGGGAAAAACAAACATAAATGAATGAAAATAAAGTCTTAAAAGTAAAAATAACTTAAAATAATTTTTGGTTTTCAGTTTTCATCATGTATTCCTTTTCCTTATACATGTTTTCAACGCATCTCCTACCATTATTGCTCCGCCAATCAATAAAAACAAAGTAAATAAAATCAAATGGTTATCGAACGAGTCCCTAACTCATATTTTTGCCCTTAATTGGAAAGAAAAAAAAAAAGAATTATTGGACCGAAAAAGGAAGAGAAACCAATGGCCCAAAGACAGCACTTGAGATGGGCTATTTAAGTGGGCTACCTTTCTAACAAAAAACCCGTGCTCCGAGTCCGACCCTAGAAACTCACGGATACCAGTCGGTTCTTTCCATTTGGATCATCGTCTCGCTCGCCTCGTCGCAACTCAAGCCCCATTGCTCTCTATCCATTGGGCTCGGCCCGCTCTCCCTGTCTCTCCCTCCCTCTCCCCCCCCCCCCCTTCCTCCCTCCTCTGGACTCGCTGTGTTCCTTTCTTTCCCTGCAATCCTCATCACGTCGCGGCCTAATCGATCAGGTAACCCAATTCCTCTCCCTCTCCCACACACACAGAGTCTCGCACACAGAGATATACGTGTGTGCATATTGCGGTTTTTCCGCGAGTGAGATCTCGGTAGGGAGTGCAGTCGCCGTAATCGACGTCGTAAGCTTCAGTAATCTTCGTTTGTGAATCAAATTCGTGTTGCTGTGATAGGGTTCGTGCTCATTTGGGTTAGAATTATTGGAATCAAAGCTAAAAGTTCGTTTGAATTTAATTGGAGCTTATATTAGATGATAATGTTTTGCCCTAAATCAAATAGTGAGTTATTATTTGATGATTATTCTTCTTTTGCATGCCAATTGGGTTCTTTTTTGTCAATAGTGGTATATTGTTACTAAGTTTCTAAGAGGACTTTAGAGGAAACACCCCATTTGTTTTGTTTTTAGGGTTTTTTTTTAAGGGAAAGGGGGCTTGTGTTGTGGGTGCATTTGATCAGTCTAGATAGTGTAATTTCAAGTTGCATAATCAGAAAAGAAGTTAAGTTATTGATTCTTTTGAAGATTCCTTGGTTATTCGATGAAACTCAAGTGAAATTTTGCGTGTATGGGGTTAATATGCTTGGAAGTTTAATATATCAATTTTGTGATGTGACTTTGTTTGATTCTGTTAGTTTTTTGAATTTTTTTTTTCTTTTTTTTTTTTTTCAGTTTTACGTCGTCTTTTGTTTTTGTGGATTGGGTGTTAATTAAGCCTGCAATGTCTTGTAACTCTTTTTATATAGGTTTCTGTGAGTGGAGACAAGTACGGAGATGGAGAACCATGAGGAGGAAGGCGGTGCTGGCAGTGAACCTCATGGGAAGCAAGATGATGAGGTAAGTCACTGCATCTGGCACTTTTAGAGATCCTTATAACTTCTTCTCTGTATTGCTTTTTTCATTGTTCTTTTTAACATTCCTTCTTTTATTCCTGAGTCGTGGAACATGTAGTCAGATGGAACTTTCTGGGAACTATTTAGTAATTTGAAAAGAAGAAGTTTCTTAGACTTTGGATATAAGTTTGGGACCATTTTACTTACGTTATATTTATTCCTCAGTTGAGCTAAGGCTGGACAATTTTTTAAGTGAAATGATTAACATGCACCCTTTTAAGCCTTTCCCACACCTCTTTTAATCTTGCGCATTGATTTCGTTTGATTTATTCAATCTGATGGCAAAAAATAAAGAGGGGTGTGTAAGCTAAAAAGGGTGTGTAAAAATCACCTCCCTTTTTTAAAATAATATTGTAGAGGAAAATTTGAAACTTAAATTAATAGTTTGGTTACTTGCGCGCATTCTTGGAAATTGGAATGTCTTTCAGAAGTGATTTTGGTAAGGCAGTTATTGGTTCTTTTCTGCAGGAAGCCGCTGCTCGGCTTGAGGAAGTCAAGAAATCTATTGAGGCAAAGATGGCTCTTCGTCAAAGCAATCTGAACCCTGAGCGGCCTGGTAAGACCATAGTGGTATTCTTGTATTGATCATGCCAATGAATGATGAACTAATTATTAAGTACTTAGAATGAGTGAAAATGTATGTGGAAAGAAGATTCGTGTAAAGCTTGCACAGTTGCCATTCCTAATGACATAAATTGCTAATAAAGGGATGATGGCTGGCAATTTTTGTAAGGTTGTTCTTTGCTTCTACTAGTTATACTTTGATTTAATCCTAAATAATTGGGCTGACAACATTATCTTTTTTCAAACGACTTGAGGTCCTCCACATAAGTTACCTTTAGCTGCTTTCAATCTGAAGTCATACCCTAAATTAGATGTCTAATAATCTATGAATAACAGGTAATTTTTCGAAACTAGTGTGTTAGTGTAATATTATAACGCTGATAAACTTTCCTCTACCCTCCTACACTTTGTTGACGCTTCCAAGTTACATTTTGGGATATTGGGGAAGCTTCTTACTTCATTTGAGGTTATCAGTGTTTTCGTTAAAAAGGCTACTGATCATTAAACCGATGAGGATTGAGGACCATTTAGCCCTTTCAAGTTTTTTTTTCCCTGTTTTGGGTAGGTTTACTTTTGACAGTTACATTTAGATTTAATTGTGATGTATTATGAGTCATGACTCCTGTTTTACATCTTAATGAAGGTTTTTACTATATAATTGTTATATATAAATATTAAATAAGTTCATTGCGAATATATTTTGTACTTCGGGGTTATATGTCTTTCTTTTTTTTCAGATATTCTTGTTGACATGTTTATTTTATACTTTTTTCAACATAATCACCTGGCTAACCAAAAACACAATATTGATAGCATGGTGGACATGTATGATTGCTGCATGATACTGGAGAATAAACCAATTTATTCTGACTTCCAGACACAGGATTTCTGAGGACACTGGATTCTAGCATTAAGCGCAACACAGCAGTTATTAAAAAACTGAAGCAGATAAATGAAGAGCAGCGGGAAGGTTTGATGGATGACTTGAGAGGTGTCAACCTAAGCAAATTTGTCAGTGAAGCTGTTACTGCTATTTGTGATGCCAAGCTTAGATCGTCAGACATACAAGCAGCAGTCCAGGTTAATTTTTTTATTTTAATTAATATTTCAAAAGCATTTATATATGTTTTCCTTTTTACTCGTTTTACATTTCCTTTGAAGTTTTAGTTAATCAAGTTCTTTGGGTCATCTACCCATGATTTTACATTCAACTTATTAGTCTGGATTTCATCCGGCGAATGACTTAGAAAGTGCTTGGCTAATGCTGTTTGCATAGTGCGTTTGCTTAAGAAAACACTACGGTTATTTTCAGATCTTAACATTTCTAGAATGACACGAACTTCTAGTCATGTAGTGTTGTACTCGCAGGTTCCAAATGCTGATCTTTTCTGATTTTATTTAAGAAAAGACGACAGCACTTGCTGAATGACGAGGTGTATAATTGTCAAATGCTTAGTACTTTTTCTGCTGAAATTGATGCTGATGTTGTCTAGCTTTTGGGTCTTTGGATAAGTGATAAGTTGCCTCACCACTCGTTATTTGTATCGGTTTTCAAGGTTCTTACTTCTCATTCTGTTGTTTCACATGCATCTAGTTAGACGTCTTTGGGTATTTGGTGTTTTCCCCATTTTAATTTGGGAAAAAATTCTGAATATTGCTGTTGCTAGCTAGTTGGATGTTTTTAGCCTAAAAGAGAAAACTAGCAGGGTGTATCACATAGGTCTTTACAGGGAAAAAAGTCGGTAACACTTTTCAGCTAGTATGTAAGGTTGATAGGTTTGGCAGTAATTGAATTTTCATAGAGAAAAAGGAAGTTACTTTTAAACGGGCAGTATGTCGAGTGGGCATGCACACCTGCAAGATTTACCTGTTCATTTTGTATAGCATAAAATACATTTTTGAATGCAATACTTCTAACACGCCTCTATTTTTCAAAGATCTGCTCTCTGCTTCATCAAAGGTACAAAGACTTCTCCCCAACTCTGCTTCAAGGTCTTTTGAAAGTATTTTTTCCGGGAAAGTCTGGGGATGACTTAGAAGCAGACAAGAACTTGAGGGCCATGAAGAAGCGAAGCACTTTGAAACTCCTTGTGGAACTTTTCTTTGTTGGAGTTATAGAAGACGGTGGTGTTTTCGTGAATATCATTAAGGATCTTACCAGCGGAGAACACTTAAAGGATTGGGATACTACTCAGACAAATTTGACTCTTCTTGCTAGTTTTGCTCGTCAGGGAAGAATGTTTCTTGGCCTTCCACTCTCTGGGCCGGAAATTCATGAAGAGGTATGAACTCTCTGTGGCTTTGTTCGTTATTTAGTCCATTCCTCGTATTTCAGTGTTGTTCTATTTGCCTTATCTGACTTTCCATTGAAGTTATTTTATAGTATCATATAGGCACAAGAAGTGACTCTCTGTAATTACGTAATTACCATGTATGTCACTTATATTTATCCTGAATTTTTGGTACAGTTTTTTAAGGGCCTTAATATCACGACAGATCAAAAGAAATTTTTCAGGAAGGCATTTCAAACATATTATGTTGCTGCTGCAGAACTGTTGCAATCCGAGCATACTGTAAGAGTTTTCTGCCTGATCTAAGATATATATCTCTCTCTCTCTCTCTCTCTCTCTCACATAGTGGAATACTGGTTACAACTTGTAAATAATGAATTTTCTTGATACTTTCAGTCACTTCGCCAAATGGAGCATGAAAATGCTAAAATCCTTAATGCTAAAGGAGAGCTCAGTGATGAAAGTGTCTCATCATATGAGAAGCTGCGGAAATCATATGAACATTTGTACCGCAATATCTCATCGTAAGTTGCTGTACTATTTCACTGCAATTATTTGTCTGTATCTGTTATCATGCTAGTGACCTGGTCTGGCAATGTTGTGGTCTGAGTCTTCTTTCACTTTCTAGTCTTCTATGTGACATTGGATCCAGGATCCTTCTTTCAAACCTTGCACACCTTAATTGTTCCAATTACTCTATTGAACATGTAATGATCATTGTCATCCCCAATTTTCATGGATTGTCATTTAGCAAAAACCCTGCATAGTTCTCCAACATAAATAATACAATAACATAGGATGAAATGAACCAGATGTTACCCAATTCTTAATGAACTAGCTTGGCATACTAGTCTTGTGGTTCTGACATGGGAATTTTATAATCCCTCCTGAATTTTAGATAGTGGTATATGTCATGAAATCTTAGCATGGCCTGAAGATTCTAGCTGGAGATTGCAAGTATGAGGAAGATGATGTAACTTTACTTTCACCTATTGGATAAGTAATTAAATTTGTTAAACCACTCTAAAGTAAGCATTGGCTAGGTGCATAATACTTGATAATCCCTTATATGTAACAAAAGAAAAGAAAAGAAAAAATCAGAGAAGTAGTAGGAGCAAACTGTGACCTGAGAGAATGCCTTGGAAATTTAACAGCAGCATGGGGACTATACCCATAGATGCAAATGAAAGCATCTCATTTTAACATCTCTACTGTGGTGCCAGATGCTCCTGCTTTCTTTAATTTGAAGTCACACTAGCCATTAGTTTACTAAAACTCTTTTTTGATTATTTTTCTTTATTAGTTTCTGGATAACTTATGTTAGAAACTGTTTTTCTCACAGTTTAGCAGAAGCACTTGATATGCAGCCCCCAGTAATGCCAGATGATGGTCACACAACAAGGGTTACTAGTGGGGAGGATGCTTCATCTGCTGCTGCTGGA
The DNA here is from genome assembly GCF_963583255.1 of Pyrus communis. Classification (NCBI taxonomy): domain Eukaryota; kingdom Viridiplantae; phylum Streptophyta; class Magnoliopsida; order Rosales; family Rosaceae; genus Pyrus; species Pyrus communis. The sequence continues at coordinate 7,413,600 of NC_084818.1, forward strand.
AAGGATTCTTCAGCACTTGAAGCCATATGGGATGATGAAGATACAAGGGCTTTCTATGAATGCTTACCAGATCTTAGGTTTGTTTCAGTCCAATGATATTTTTCTGTCACTTGTCAAATGGGGAAAAGAATAAGTCTTATATATTTCATTTGTGTCAGTCTTTATAATTCTCTTAGATGGTGTTTCTTATACAGCAGAGATTGACCTGAAATGTATCTTTTTGTTATTTCCAGAGCATTTGTTCCGGCAGTATTATTGGGAGAAGCAGAGTCTAAAAGCAGTGATCAATCTGCAAAGACCCAGGAACAATCAACTGTAAGGAATAAAATCTCAGCATTTATCATCATTTATCATCAGTTATTGCTATTCTGTAATCCAATTGGTTCTGTATTCACTAATCTCGGTCTTCCGGAGCTAGATCATTTTTCTGTGATCTTTTTCCTCATTTATCTTCTGTTTTCACTTGGGTTTCATAACATTGTGTGGCTTAATTTGTGGACTAAATAAGTACTTTGCCTTCTTTGGAAGAATAAGGTTCCCAATTACTCTAGCAAAAGTTTATACTTGTAGTTATATACTCAGATGAACATTTTTTTAATTTTCTTTATTAAGGAACCCACGCTTGAATCAGACCAAAGTCAACAAACTACAGAAGATACTGGAGAGTCTTCTGCAGATGTTGGTGCTTTACAAGAGGGCAAAACCACAGAGAAAGGAAAGGACAAGGAAGAAAAAGAAAAAGACAAGATCAAAGATCCAGACAAAGAGAAAGGTGATAGAAAAGGAGAGCATGAGAAAGAGAAGCTCAAAAGTATTGAAGGGACAAATTTGGATGCTTTACTGCAGAGGCTTCCTGGTTGCGTGAGCCGTGATCTTATTGATCAGTTGACTGTAATTTACCTCCGTCTGAGCTTTAGTACTGTCCTTTCCCACCCCCACCCCCACCCCCACCCCCATCCCCACTCCCACTCCTTTCTCTCTCTCACATACACAATACACACACATTTGGCTATCTAACCTTATGATTGACGTTGAAATTTATTATATATATTCAGGTAGAGTTTTGTTATTTAAATTCAAAAGCAAATCGGAAAAAGCTTGTGAGGGCAGTATTTAATGTCCCTAGAACCTCATTGGAGCTACTAGCTTACTATTCACGTTTGGTTGCCACACTCTCAACTTGTATGAAGGACGTCTCATCCATGCTCCTAGCGATGTTGGAAGAAGAGTTCAACTTCTTAATTAATAAAAAGGTTGGGTTTTACAAGTCATTTATTTTGTCGAATAGGAGTTCTTTAACAAAGCTCACTTGTGTCGCTTTCATTTGAGAAGTTCATGATTTTCATATATAATTTTAATTTTATGCAGGATCAAATGAACATTGAAACAAAGATTAGGAACATTAGATTTATTGGAGAACTCTGCAAGTTTAAGATTGCACCAGCTGGTCTTGTCTTTAGTTGTTTGAAGGTAATACGCACATAACAGAATTGATGCATAGGTTTCTGGTACAGTTGTGCATTATTGATAAGGAAAATGCTAGGGAGACCACATTTTGTATGTGTACCACCTCTAATAGAGTTGGGACCTACTTGTATTGGTGGGCCCTTCCTCCATTAGAGAGAGAGTTTACTTGTAGTTTTCAAAATATGGTTTATCTAGCATCGCCTGATTGATAATATCTTCAGTACCTTGTATATCAGCCATAATATATCTCTCAGAAAGGTCTTTGAGTGCACTCATGCTTGGAGAAGGGTTCTTCTTACCTTTTCCTTTCTTTTAGCTATATCATACTTCTTTGTAGGAGTTGCTGAAAATATTATTAGATTTTTTGCCTACAGATTTCAATTTGTGTTTTGTAAACTTGTATCAAATTTTTTTTGCCCCTTTTGGTTGCAGGAGAATCCATGAAATGCACGTCTTTGCAGTCAACCTTTTTCGCTCTCATTTTATTTTACTTGTCTATTAACTGCAACATCTGTGTGGTAAATCATAATTTAGAAGATGGGTTGAAGACTTGAAGCACAGTCAGTGCTATCAGTGAGATTTAAGTTTAATATCATAGTGGCATTTAGTTTGTGAGCTGTTTACTTAGCAGTTGATGTTACTTTGTTGCCAGGCTTGTTTGGATGATTTCAGTCATCATAACATTGATGTTGCTTGCAATCTTCTTGAGACTTGTGGGCGCTTTCTGTATCGATCTCCTGAAACTACTGTGCGGATGGCGAACATGTTGGAAATATTAATGCGCTTGAAGAATGTAAAAAATTTAGACCCTCGGCACAGCACCCTTGTTGAAAATGCCTACTACCTATGCAAACCACCTGAGAGATCCGCACGGGTCACTAAAGTCCGTCCTCCATTGCATCAGGTGTAAATCATTTTATTGGTTCAACTCTTCTTCATAATTTATTTTGGTAATATCCAAAGTCTGAATTAACCTTTCATTCATTTATTTCTTTTGCAGTATATAAGAAAGTTGCTCTTCTCAGATCTTGACAAGTCTACCATAGAGCATGTGCTCAGGCAACTGCGTAAACTACCATGGGGTGAATGTGAGCCGTATCTTTTAAAATGCTTTCTGAAGGTTCACAAGGGGAAGTATGGTCAGATCCACTTGATTGCTTCTCTCACCGCTGGTTTGAGCCGCTATCATGATGAATTTGCTGTATCTGTTGTTGACGAGGTGATCTCTTTCATTCCAAAAATCTTTTTGTAGCATTTTAGTTTCCATGTTAAATATGACTGGCCCTTTGCTGTGCAGTAGTATCTCTTTTAGATTTGTCTAACTCCAGATGCACAAAGTGTGGGGTAATTTAGGGGAAGGGGAAGGCTATCGTCTCTTGCTATTAACTAGAATACAGAAGAAAAACGTGTACTAATTGTTCATTCATTTAACATCGAGGACATTTTAACTTACTTGTTTGCTTATTTTCTGTATTTATTGAGAGGTAAGCTGCCCGCTGTGACAAATTTAATGTAGCAATAAATTATATGCTGCAACAGACTTGGTAGGTTGTAATTCTGAAGTCACTAACGCCTTGAGGCTCAATATACTTTCTTATGATTTGCCTGTCTCATACTTTAGTCAAACAGTAGTCTTGGTGCTAGTACAATAATCATTCTAGGTAGTCTTGGTGCTAGTACAATAATCATTCTAGGGAAAGGATAAAGGAAAGATGAGGGAGGGGACAGGTCATTTTTAGCAGTCTTAACAGTTTGCCTCCATTTTATGGTCATAATTGTTTTTCAACTTAAAAAATATATTTGGAACCAGTAGGGGAAAAGGGAGAAATTAAATATACATTGACATCTCTGAGATGTGAAGTGTGCATATGTGTGCAAGTTCGGACATTTCTGATTCTGTCTGACCCACTGGAGATTTCTCAAAGTTATATCTTCACTTTCAGGTTCTAGAGGAGGTACGGGTTGGCCTAGAATTAAATGAGTATGGGATGCAGCAAAGACGGATTGCCCATATGCGATTCTTAGGAGAGCTATACAACTATGAGCATGTAGATTCTTCTGTTATTTTTGAGACTCTGTATTTGACTCTTGCCTTTGGCCACGGCACACCAGAGGTATGTAATTTTCCGTGCATTTCCATACATCACCATATAGTACTTGAGGACTATTGCCATAGTCAGTGCTAGTCACACTTATCTCGGTAACAATATACTAAATTAGGTGTCTTAAATGCATATTTAGAATATATAGTACTATTGGACATCTTTCCAATCTTAATATTTTTTATGTTTAGGAAACTTTGGGGAGTAAAATTGAAATCTCCAAGAATGTATATTCCACAATTGATTGTCACCCAAGTTTACTCACGATTCTAGTGTTTATGTTTTTTTTTAAAGACTTACTTGTGTGTGTCTCTTATTTTTATAAGAAAGCAAAAAGATATGGATGATTTAATCATTTCCATTTTTTTAAATTATGAATCATAAGTTACTTAAATTGTGTACATGATGATCTTCTTACATTGGCCATACTTTCTTTTCTGTCTCACCAGCAAGATGTACTGGATCCACCAGAAGATTGTTTCCGCATGAGGATGGTCATTACTCTTCTTGAAACCTGTGGTCACTACTTTGATCGAGGCTCTTCCAAGAGGAAACTTGATCGATTCTTGATGCACTTTCAGAGATATATACTAAGTAAAGGTGTACTACCGCTTGATGTTGAATTTGACTTACAGGTCAGTCATGCTGCCCATATATTGTATTCTGTACCCCACCCTCCATATTTTTCTGTTTTTCTTGCTAATGAAAAACTAGAATCATATATAAATTCTGAAGTAAACTGACCTTTATCTATTTTTCTTCTCTTAACTACTACTGTACCTTTATGTGAAATACGCTATTCCAATAATCTATCTTATCTATAATTCCACATGGGAAAGCTTAAGTAGTAAAGCACTTGCAGGACTTGTTTGCCGATCTACGCCCCAACATGACTCGATACTCTTCCATTGAAGAAGTTAATGCAGCTCTTGTAGAACTTGAGGAACGTGATCGTACTGTCTCCATTGACAAGAACAATAATGAGAAGCACTCCGACACTGAAAAACCTTCAAGGAGGAACACCTCCAACAAAATGTCAGTGAATGGAACCGAGGAAAATGGTGTTGATCATGGAGACCTTGGAGATAGTGACAGTGATTCAGGAAGTGGCACCATTAATCGAGATAGACATGATGAAGAAGGATTGGGTGAAGAGAATCATGATGGTGGATCTGACAGTAATGAGGATGATGATGATGATGGTGGTGGTGGACCGGTATCCGATGAGGACGATGAAGTCCATGTCAGACAGAAGGTTGCAGAAGTGGACCCTCAAGAAGCAGAAAAGTTTGAGCTGGATCTCAAAGCTGTTATGCAGGTAAGATCATATTACTGTTGTATGTGCTCTTGCTGTTGCATGATTTGCACAACAGATTCATTTATTATGGTATCGCATGTATTTGTTAGCACATTCTGAACGAATGCAATCACGGTCACTAAAAAATTGAAAATCATGCGGTCCTAATGTCCGTGGTCTGGAAATGATTTTGTACATGATGTATTGATGCTGAAGGGTGTTATATTATTTGAGTGCAGTTTTTAACCCATTAAACAATTTCTGAATGCAGGAAAGCATGGAGCAACGTAGGCTAGAGCTGAGAAGCCGACCAACATTAAACATGACGATACCGATGAATGTGTTTGAGGGGTCCACCAAGGACCATCATGGAAGAGTGGTTGGAGGGGAAAGTGGAGATGAGGCGTTGGATGAAGAGTCTGGAGGAAGCAAGGAGGTCCAGGTGAAAGTTCTTGTCAAGCGTGGTAACAAGCAACAAACAAAGCAGATGTACATCCCTCGGGATTGCTCACTTATCCAGAGCACGAAACAAAAAGAAGCAGCAGAGTTTGAAGAGAAACAAGACATCAAGAGGTTGGTTTTGGAATACAATGACAGAGAAGAAGAGGAGCTTAATGGATTGGGGAACCAAACTCTGAACTATATGCAGAGTGGCAGCAATAGACTTGCCAGTCGTGGCAGCACTTGGGAAGGAACTAGCGGTAGAGGTGGTGGAGCACGTCATAGATATCACAGTAGTTATTCCGGTAGCGGAGTTCACTACAGCAGGAAAAAGTAAAAAGTGTGATTTTGCAACGATGGAACGCCAGAAACTCTCTTCGGATATCCCTCATTTTGCAGATGCGGTTCATTCTGCGCAAACTCGTGCTTTTCCAACAATAATCGCAACTGACGTTCCTATCTGACAGAGAAGCCATGCCTTTTTGGGACACTCAACTCGGACCATTCCTCCTTACTGCAAGGGTTATATGTTTTGTGGTCTTGTTAGAAGATAGTTGCAGGTGTGAAGAAATAACCAATAGAAGGAAATCGGGATAGCTAACCAGGAACCGAGACAGCAGTGCACAAGAAAGGTGCTCGTGTGGTACTGAGTCACTGTTCTGCGAACACGGGTTGTTCCGTCGTTAGTTAGATCGATCTTACATTTAGTTTAGAACCTGAAGTATGGGTCTCCCTGCGTGTAAATTTGTCGATATGAAGTAAAAGATCTGATGCAAACTTGCTTGGGCTTTTTTGTGTACCTTGTATGTGCCCATGTGGATTAAGAACTGCCTAGACAGAAATGATTAAATGGAATTTTACCCGGATGTCATTTTAATTTTTGTTTTTAATATTCGAACGATGTTCTATTTTAAACTACTCTAAACTTCTAGTACTACCATCATAGATACGTTAATGGTGATTAAAGTTGGTCTTATACTCATATTTCACTAGCACTATAATTTTGGTCTCTCTTCACTTGCAATTGAGTTTTAAGTTTGGCTCGTTTAGATGACGAGTTTGATGTTAGATTATTTGATATCGTGTAAAATTTAGTCAAATCCTCCGTTCTTGTAGAATATTGTTGTATAAAAATAATAATGTGTTATCACTAACAATAAAGTTGCATGCTATCATCAGATGTCCTACTTACAAGTCTATGTTGTTCTTTTGATTTTCCAAAGATCTAAACCCTGACGTCACCACCATGCATCCCAAAACTGAACAGCCCAACCGAAATCGAACTGAAACCGTCCCAAATTGTAATGTTTTGGTTTCCACTCAAAATCATCGGTTTTGAAACCGATCCAAACAAAGTATATGTTTTCAGTTCGGCCCATAATTTTAAAATAAAAACCGGACCGTACCGGCTCTTAATTAAGTAATTCTTAACTCTGTGCACAACCGAAAGACATTTTCTTTTAAAGAGGTAAAGTAAAACATGAGCAAAGTGGCCACATGTTTGCCTGAAGAGTCGTGCGGATATGCGGAGAATCTAGTCCCAAGCGTTTGAGCCATATGTCATGTTGTTGGATGAAGATTTTCTTAGGATTCTCACATGCTAATCGTTTATCATATATTATATAATCAGCTTTCGTTAGGTATTATATTTAATTTTAAATAATTTTTAACTGCACAATTTACGATGAACGGTAAGAGATCATCACAATTTAGCTTGATCACTTTCTTCCAGGTCAATTTGGACACTTTCCACCTGCATAATCATATATGGTTTAACAAATTGATTGCATGTGTTTGCACTCTTTGTCATTGTTCTAATGGTCCACTCCAATTCACTGTTAAAATTGGTTGCATATTAGTTCTTTTTTAGTTTCGTTTTTCACAATGATATGCTACTCTAAGAAGTGCTGAGAGATTAACCACAACAAGTGGTTGAACAAAAATGTGGTAAATTTTAAGTCAAGTTTGCTCTTTAATTTAGTTCGATACGAAGTTAGCAAAAAAAATTAATGATTCTTTGGTTGAAAGTTTTTGAAGGATGTGTGTTATTTGACTGTAGGCTGAAATGTCTTTGACTTTTTAGGCCTTACAAGGGATTAGTCCTTCCCTTCAGGGTGTGAGATGTAGAAATTACCACCTACACAATCCGTCAGGTATGGAGTTTTATCACAAAAGGCCTCGGTATTAGTTGGAGTGGGGTTTTGATATTTAAACTCTTCTTTTCTTAGAGATGCGGTTTGGAGTGAGGTTTTGATATTTAAACTCTTATTTTCTTAGAGATGCGGTTGATGTGAGGTATTTCAACATGACATACCTCAAGTTTCAAGGATAAGGATCCTCTCCGGATCCTCTTTGTGGGATCCGGGGGATCAATCAATCATGTATGTTCACGTATATCGTGTCGTCAGTTTTCATTTGGTACTATTTATATTTAATTTTAAATTTAAATTTAAAATAATTTCTAACTGTACGATATAAGATAAATAGACACAATTGATTGATTCACCGGATCCCCATAAAGAGAATCCAAAGAAGAACCTATTTCAAGTTTCGGCAAGAAAAAGAATAAGTGGTCATAGATTTGTGCAAAGTTATACAATAAATCATCTATAATAATAAATATAAAACTCATCATCTAAGTGAGGCAAACTTGATACCTCACATTAGCTTTAGTCGCATCTCATCATTATGCTGATGGTCCACTCCAATACTTTTATGATTATTAGTAATTTATTCTTTGCTTCTTCTGTTGGAGCTTAACTCTTTACTTTGCAATTCCCCGAACCCTTTAATTATAATTTCTTATTAAGTTGGCCTTGGAAGAACCCTGCAAGGAAGCATGTCAAAAACAAAAGGAAACCTCGGCCCCAGATATGAGTGAAAAAGCCTTGTACTTCTTTGCCTTAATGAGTGGAATTTGACTCCTAATGACATAGATTGTTGAACCAAATTTAAAAGTTGTGCATTATATTATATCAAAACACTATGATTAGCCTTTTTGGATGGGTTTCTAGAGGTTGGTAGGTTGTACAACCTTTCTACAATTTATGCATTCGTACAAAGCTTTAACAAATGTAAAATACTTGTAAGTTAGAAATAAAATATCGAGTTCAATACTAATTTATTCTCACATTCTTTAGCGTAAACATATATTTGTATTAAAAAAAAATCACATGTAACTTAATCTATTTTTTGGTTTGTAACTCTAATAGCTAATTACGTACATTCTTACACAAAAAAAATTATGTGTTTGATTTCTTCCTCAATATCGTTTGTATCAAACAAGAATTATGTGTCCCCTTTAAGATCTTGGAGATATTGGCAATAGCCTTGCAAGTTGGAGATGTAATCCCTGAAACGAACCAAAATTTTCCCTTTCGAGAAAGAAGAGGCTGGAACCAAAGTGTGGAATTTTTGGTTCCCAAAATTTTTATGCCCTATCTTATTTCCAAAGACTAATCTAAGCAAAGCTATAGGAGCACATTATTATAAATGGAACATGTGGTTCCCACATTTCCCCACTTTCACCTTTTGCCGCAAAATTTAGCATATCAACCCTAACAACCCACTTATCTAACTAGAAGGATTAATACATACATGTATGTATGTATGTATGTATGTATGTACGTACGTATGTATACACATATATTATTTTGCTTCATGCGATCCACGATTATTGCAAGGGTGCTTGCTTGTTCTTGTTCATTGGCCATAGAAAGAAGAAATTCCGATTTTACTGTCTTCTATAATGTTCTTCTAATTGTATGAAATCAAGTAAAAGGATTCAAGTCAAAGATTTAGTTTGAAATATAATTTTTTTTTTTTTGAATTCATATATCATACTATATACTAGTATATAATCAAGATTATTTGGGTAAGATTTGAACATACGCAAAGAATTACTCTTTACGATTTTGTAGGACACGACGAATTATGAGGTTTTCATTGTAATAAGAGTAGGAAACAAAACCTGTTATTTTCATGTCGCTTCATGTCAAGTTAACAAGTTATGTTTGAAATTATCATATTGAATGAGAATGGATGAGAAACGTTCATAAAGGAGTGACCATCCATACACATTATCACATAAAATGGGAAATGCAAATAGTTAAAAAAAAAAAAAAATTGAAGCTTGTATAACAAAGATCATGAACCAAAAACCCAATGTTCATATAAGAATTATTTGTATCACTTGCACAAAGTTAAGATATAAAATAATCTTTCTAAAAACAATGAAGACACATTGAGAGCTTATAATTATTTCCCCAAAAAGATAAAAAATGATAAAACTTGTGTCATTTGTGATAAATTTTAATTGGGTTACTAAATCACCAACTAAACTAATAGTGAAGTTTGTTGGGAAAAATAATTACCCTACTTATATATAAGTAAGATGCTACATTGTCACAATGTATTAAAATAATATGGAAAATGGCCGACCAAACACTCAAACAGTACTCGCATTATTTCATGTTTGGAATTATTGGACCTCCATCGAGGTAAAAGTTCGATTGGAAATTCCAATTCAACCGAAAAGTTCCGTCTTGAATCCGAACATTTTTTATTTCGATTTGGGTGGTAATTGGAATTTACATATCCGATTCAAAATTCTGAAATTTTAATTCAAAATTTCTCAAACATATTTTGTCATGTTTATTTATGGTGTATATAGATATGTTTTATTTGAAATTTTGTTTCTTTAATCATATTATTATATATTAATACTAAAAAGTAGAATAATACATACTATTTTGTCTTGTTTAATATAATTTTATCTCATACACACGTACTGGCTACGAACACTACAAAAATTCAAAAGAAAAAAAAATACTAAGGCCATCTCCATTTGAAGGGTAAAGAGGGCCGAAAATAGTCCCAAAACCATCTCCAACTGAAGGCCAGGTCAAAGAACTCATGAGTCCCACTGGATAAAAAAGGCCAAAGGATCAACCGGTTGGCCATCTTCAACCAGCCCGCTGGCTAGCCCATTTTCATCTTTGGTTTCTTTTTTTTTTTTTTTTTTTTTTTTTGTGGTTCTTTTCCATTTGCCCAGCCCACTTTAGGGTTTAGGGCTTAGGTTTTTTTTTTTTTTTTTTTGTCCCAACATTTATTTTTTATGCCCAGCCAACTTTTCTTTTCTTTTTTTGGACATTTTATTTTTTTAATCTTAATTTCTAATTTTTTTTCCTACGCCATATTTTTCACAATTTCATACTATCTTAGCTTATTTTATTTCAATTCTTCACATTCCATACTATAGCTCTTTGGCTCTCGGTTGGAGATGGTAAGAAATATGGCACTGCACTGTTTATTAAAATATTAATTTCTTGGAGGACCAGATGTCTAAAATGAGCCATTTGGCCAGCCTTCCATTGGAGATGATCTAAATAGTGAATACGTAAAAGTTTGAAATTTTCAAATTCATATTCCTAAAATTTCAAAATAAATTGATTTCTAAGTTTTTGATAATGGAGGCAGATTGTCTGCCCTACTGTTTGAATACCCTTCTCATCCCCTCCTATTTGTGTGGTTGCGGTTAAGTCACGTTAACATTTTATATTCCTATTGTTTTTTGTTTTATTATCTCTATAAAAAAAATCAATATAAAATATTGACGTGATTTAACCGTGACTGCATAAAATAGAAGAAGATAAGAAGAGCACCAAACAGGAGGGCAGACAATCTGCCTCCTTTGATAATTCATAATTTTAAACTTCGAACTAATATTTAGTTCCGAAACAATGCATATTTCCGATCCAATCCGATCAATCACCTCCCAAAAAAATGCTCAAGTTCGAGTCCACGTTTAATAACACGCGCGAGAAAATAAATGGTAAAACTGTAAATAGATGCAAATCTCTGAGTAAAGCTGTAAGATTGAAAACTTTAGTACGGAAGGAGGGGAAGCAGCCACGTTAGTCAGAACCTTAGAAACCTCGTAAACTTGCCGACAAATACAGCAGAAGCAATTATTTCTTATCTCTTCCAACCAATTGGTTATCTTTCATTCAAAATAATCATATTCCAACAGAAATAATAAAAAAAGAACAGATCTGGATCCCTTTTTCCAAATCCACCAAATTAAGGAATTCGGACTCTTGAAATTTAATCTAACGGCTAAAGTTATTATAACTTTTAAATTATCTCTATTTGTAGTCATTAGATCAAATTTTAAAAATCTAAATTACTTGATTACATAGATTTAATGAAAGAGGTTCGAAAATAATTTATTTCCAAAAAGGAGATTTAAAGCACATATCGTCCCAACTTGCCACACCAACAACTTAGATTTAATTTGACAGAAAAAAAAAAATTTATATTGAATATTTAATTCACACAAAAGAGCTTTATCTTGTTCGGCATTATTTAATCCGACACATGTTGGTCCTTCATTCGAAATAAATTAATTATTAAAAATGATATCATCCACTTTTATAGCCCCTCCCAATAAACATGAATATTTGTTTTCGTTAGTTTTCTCATAATTTTCTGAAAGGTGAATTGTCATGATAAAAATACAACTTGATTTTTTTTATAAAAAAAAAACACGAATGTTTAGTATTATTGGTTAGGAAATTTGGAAATTATTGTTTTTGATTAGGGAAACTTTGGGGAGCCCTAATTATAAATTAGGCGATACTTATTACATTGACCTTGTATTTCAGGTGAGACAACTCAAGAATATTTCTTCTTTGGTTGTCCAAAGAAGTTTAGAATATCTGACCCCCTTTTTTTAGGGATCAATTTTTTAATTTTATTAGTTTACAGAAGATAATATTTTAATAATCCTCAATGATATAAGCAATGACGTACTTCAACAGTTGATTACGGTTCATGCGCTCTTGACCACACAAACTTGTACTAATTTTCAGATTGACGATTTTTATAATGAACATATATAATTAGAAATTCTCAACACAAAAGCTGTGAAATATAGCTCCTTAGCAAGGACTACTAACTTGTAATTGACTGATCGACATGAATAAAAAACACATTAAGTTATTGTCAAATACATAAATAATATGATTTTTGGTAGAATATACTGGTTTGGACTCGTACTAAATTAACAAAGTAAAATGATTTGCAAAATCCGTTTCTTCGATAAAACCCTAATACATATATCTTCTCAAGGAGTTGCGCACACATCTATGAGAACGTTACTTAAGAATGCTAGAGCGAAGAACTGACTTGATATACCTCTCTAATCATTTCTCTTATTGCGTAATCAATTACGTAAATTAAAAGAAAAGAAAATGTAGATACGAAGTTGTTCTTGTGCCATATGCTTAAGAGAGTAAACGATCACTCCTCGTGGAAAACTTGAAAGTTGCTCTACATCTTCATCACGATGAATCATATATGGCCAAGAAATGGAAAACCCAAAAAAAAAAGAGAAGGGGAAAGCAAAAGCCAAAAGCCAACAAAATAAGAAGGAAATGTAATGAATTGGTGGAGGCAAACATTATTCGATGAATGGTATCTTGTATACATTACATAGAGAAAATGATCATCTTCCCTCTAAATTGGAGAGTAGGTTTTTCTTCTCTCTAAAATTTTTTTTTTTTCGTTCTTTTTATTTGAATAATCACAATTAAATATAAAGTGTTAACTTCTTTACAAAAAGGTAAAGAAAAGAGAAAAATGAAAAAGGAGAAGATTGGTGGGGACGAAATTTGGAAAGAATAGATACTATGTAAGATATTTACCAGAAGTGAGCTGGAAGATACTATGTTAAGATATTTACCAGAAGTAGTAGTCTAGCATGTCAGTTTTAGGTCAAAATACATACATAGACAAAAGAAAAGAAAGTTAATTTATAAGATTTAAAGTAGAAGGAAGCTTGCTAGGGTTACTATAAGCAGAAATGTTCCTACGCGTGGCGTCGCGGGTATGAACGATTGAGTCCCTCGTGCTTCCCTCTGTCAACCATTTTGTTCCCATATCGAGAAACGTACGGCCAGATTTGGTCGTCTGTCAATCATCGTCCAATACACATATATGGTATTACCATATTACAACTATTATATATATATATATATATTTTTTTTTTTTTGCTTTTCTAGGTGGAGTTGATTGGCGGTTGGGTTAATTAATTTACATAAAAAGACACTGACGAATGAACAACTGGCAACTGATAGGAGGAGCCCCTCTCGTGCATTACTATCTCCTTCTTCGTGGAAAGATTATCAGTGTACGTCTGTGGCTGGTTTCGCTGCAAAAAAAGCAGGGAACAGTTGGCTCCTTTATTTTTATTATTATTATTTAATTATCTAGATAAGATTACTGTATAAAAGTGCAGCAAGTACCTTCCATTATAAAATTGTGTGTCACATGTTTTATATTGTAAATTGCAGTTGACCAACATGCACAACTAACTTAATGATTTGGATGTCAAGTTAGGATCATACCACATATCTTATATACATAGAAAGCCGGAGGAAAAGTAAATAGTGCAAAACAGTGGTTTTGGGTCACAGCATGCGGACAAAACTTTGGTGTCACCGACAAAATATTTTGACGAAAATACCCCTCGGCCAAAACTTTGGGCTCACGCATGATTGGACCAAAATGACCCTCAGCCACAAAAAATAGTAAAATTGAATGTAGTAAGGGTAATTTGGTAATTTGACTATCATAAAATATAATATAAATATAAGTGGGAAGAGATAAAAGAATAAAAAAAAATGAAAGGGAAGAAAGAAAAAAATAAACAAATGATAAAAACATTTAAAATGTATAAATCACGGGTGACGCGCTGTGATTCAAAAAATACATTTTACATGCGATTGTTTATTAAATATTATTTCTCAATTTTTAATTAAGAGATGTATAGTGTCAGTTATAAAAAAAAGTTTTTTGCACGCATATAATAATATGATTCAATTAGTTGTCAAATGATCATTTTTTTTTCTTTATAAAAAAAGTCTTTCGCACGCGGATAATAATGTAATTAAATTAATTGTCAAATGATTTTTTTTAACAAATAATATTATCTATACTAAGGGAGAGGGAGTGCGCTTAGCCTCACAATGAGTTAACAATAATGTAATTCAATCAATTGTTTATTAAATATTATTTTCTCTATTTCTAATGCAAATTTTATACAAACCGATTTTATTATGTTAATTCAGCAACTTTAATTGGTTTATGAGGGGTTTGTTCTAGTATGATAAAAAATTATTCATTTACTTCAAATATTTAATTTTCCTTTTGTCAATTTACATATATAAATACATTTAAAACATGTAAGTCTCACATGGCACGCTATGATTCAAAAAATGCCATTTGCATGTGCATGAAGGCTAGTATGTATAAAATGTATGATGGGTGAAATATATATTATCCCGAAGTTTTTATAGTTTATTGTTTTCTTCTTCTTTCACAAGTAGGTGTTTCTTAGGACTATTCTAAAATCTTATGGTGTAACATCCCACATCGTCAAGGAGAGTGGATCCTGTAAGCCTTATATGTATATTTCCATCTCTACCTAGCATAAGGCCTTTTGGGAACTCAGTGGCTTCGGGTTCCATCAGAACTCCGAAGTTAAGCGAGAGTAACGCTCAAGAGCAATCCCATGATGGGTGACCCACTGAGAAGTTCTCGTATGAGTTCCTAGAAACAAAACTGTAAGGGTGTGGTCGAGGTCCAAAGAGGATAATATCGTGCTACGATGGAGTCGAGCCCAGAATATGGTGAGGCTCGGGCCGAGATGTGACATATAGCATTGCCAATTCATTTACATTATAAATCTTATCAATAAGAGAAAAAAAAAAGAAAAAAAAAAAGGAGTTTCCCTAAAATTTTGTTGCTTTAGAAGTCTTGGAGATAGAAAATCCACTCGCGTGGTCCATGTTCATTATAAGCAACAATTGTTTATAACACGGGTTTCATATTTTGAAAATATCATATTTATGGATGTAAATTTCCGTTGTCTTCTCCTTTGATGAAAATGCACTTGTAAAATTATAACACTTAAGATTATGGCCAAAAACCTCATGTGCCCACAATAAATTGGGGGGCTTTGGGCGAATAATCTCCGATGCCAAAGTTAGAATTCTGAAAATAATGTGTTTAGGAGTTTGTGTGTAGCAAATGACTTAGCTTTTTAGTAAGAATAATTGGGCTATTTGTAGGGGAGTGGCCGGCCCTATTTGGAGAATAGTGGCCGGCCATAATGGTGTAATTGGGTGAATAATTGCAAGATATTATGTGAAATAATAACTTGCAATTAATCTTGAATTAAATAGGAAATTTGGGAGTTACATTTTGAATAAGGATTTGATGAGGAGTGATGAGAGAGATTTGCAAAAATATCATTTTGATCACATTTGACTCTTTCTTGATTGAGCTGTTATTATCCATTGCAAACTTGTATGCGCATGGGAATCCCGATATGTCTCGAGGGTAATTTTGTCATTTTCACCCAAAAGTCCACGTGACCTCCATAATTTTCTTGATTATTTTTTACTCCACATTATTATTTTCATAATTATTATTATTTAACTTTACTACTATTAATGGAAGGGAAAGAGATTCGAAATTCTTACAATAGTTTCATTTTTAATACAATGAATATTATAATTTTATAAATCGTGATTTGGGTTGTGAATAGATAGAAATTAAGATTTTACAGATTTGGGTTTATATATGTCTAGATTAATTAGAAGCTTAAGTTTTTTTAAATGGCTAGATCTTATTTCTAAAAAATATATAAAATTACTTGGTTTTGCTTCAAAAGCACACTTCCAAATGAGGTACAGCACTGCATCAAAGCGAATAGGGTTTGGTAGGAAGTGGCAGCTTTGGACTTCAGAGCAGCAATATTCCAGCTCGAGGCATCAAACATGTATCTCCTTGTTTCCACTTCTCTTTAGGAAATTCCTTGGCGGGTTGAGGCAAGTTCAAGAAATCCAGAGGTGGAAAAATAGAGGCTGCAACACCAAACTCTGTTGTAGTAGTAGTATCACTGGAGCCCAGGGCACGATGCAGCCTTCACCCATACCGTACACAATGCCTCCCCTTCCCAGCCTTGCCTATTCATTGAGGCATTTCATCGAGCAGCTGGAGGGCATATCTCAAGGACTACTCTAAACATCAAGGGGGCAGCACATAGGTCTTCCATGGAGGTTTGCCAAAGTTGGGAGGGTCAACTGACCCCTACCTTAGTGGATCCGCCCCTGCGTGCTCTTATCAATTTGCAAATTCTTCTGCGGTTAGTTAAAAGGGGAAGATTATTCTTGATTCTTTATGATATCGTTTCCATTGTGGGTCATTATCCCATTTCACAAGCAACCTGTTGCACTATTTGAGCTATTTGTGAGGCCCTTCGTGAAATCATGTATAATAAAACTTCTCTTTAGTAATAATGCTCGGACCAACTCAACTTTATTATATAATGAGGTTATTATTGAATAAAGGTACTCTAATTATTTTTATTTATTTATTTAGTTATCTTTAGTGACCGTTGTATGGATACAAATATAGTGCATTAACAGTCGAGTGTGTCAATTTTTATGATGTAAACATTGCAAAAATAGATGCCTGGTTTTAGAAAGCTAGTGCATGTAAATAAAGGTTAGGAAGATTGATTTAGATTTAGATCATTTTTATTTTGATACTCTTCCTTCTTGTTTAGTTAGTTTTATTCGTGAGGATTGACTTGGGATGTCCCGATCTAAATTTATTATTGAGTAGGTTTGTTTGGACTCTTGCTTTTAGCCTTGTTTTCAACCAAAAAAATGGTTAGGAAGATTGGTAAAAGTTCATCTTGAAAAACTTACATTATTACTATGTATGGTGACAAGTTTCCTAATACGAGTCCTAGAAAAATTATAAATTATTACAATATAAGGTTATTACTATATACGTATGTGTCCCGAATTCGAAACTCCCATCCCCCTCATTCTCCTTGTCACTTCCCGGCCCGGGGCGGATCACTTCCCTGGCCCGCTCCACCACCGTAGCACAATATTATCCGCTTTGGGCTTACCATTCCCTCACGGTTTTGTTTTTGGGAACTCACGAGTAACTTCCCAGAAACAAAACCGTGAGGGTGTGCTGGGGGCCCAAAGCGGACAATATCGTGCTACGGTGGAGTCGGGCCTGAGAAGTGGTCCCACCCAGGCCGGGATGTGACACTCCTAATTTGTTGTAATAGTTTTAAATTCTTTCCTTTTATAAATTAAAAAAGATATATATGAAATATGAAAAGTTTTTGAAAGAGTTGAAATGTGAAAAGTTGATTCATATCTCATTACAGATTTATACATCTTGTTCCTTTATATATTTATCTAATAGCTGAAATGCAAGTTCTTTTTATACACTTATTCTCATGCAGTAAATTATATATGTAAATAAAGTTATCATCATTGTTTATAATACAACGATATATTTACATTAAGGTGTGTGGGTGAAATAAATTGTTGCCAAACTTGTTATTTACGAACTTAAGATTTTTCACTTACAAATGAAGAAAAATACTGTTAAATCGTAAAATTTAGTGATGTCGTTTCTTTTATCGTCATGTTTTTAAATTTTACATGCACACATTTATTTCTCACGTACCCCCTACAGATAAAATTCCCACTGCTATTCCAATGGAAATAACTCTATGTTAGGTCAGAGTTTGGTTTGTTTAATTTACCTCCATGCTTTTGCTTTGTGATGACAGCAGCGGAGACACGATTCCTTCTGTCAAATTTTTTTTTTTAAATATGGATATACGTATTAGTTCATTTGACAACATTTCTACTAATTAATACTCTCTTCTTTCATCTATTTCTTCTTTTGTTTTGCTGGTCTCAACTTCTAGTTCACGATTCCTTGTCTCTTGTTTTAGTCTCAAATCTCAGTCAAATTGAGTGAGTAGTCATTACAGTTTGTAATTTTTCTCTAACTATATATATATATATATATATATATGAGGAACTCATACCTATATACGATGACTTTTTTGGAAATGGTAATATTTTATTTGAAACGTTAAGAGAACATTTTCGATTAAATTTGAAGACTTCTCAAATCAACAAGATATAAACTAAGCTAATTTAGTGATTCGATGTGCGGCATGTTCGTAAAATGGCGAATATGGCAAATTCGAGAAGGAGCAAAGTCCCTAAATCAGTTCGAATATCCTCAGCCACTAAACCAATGGAAGAATTGGCACTGCGCACGCCAGTATGAGTGGAAGTACACAGAAAAAAAAAACCTTTGGTTTTTGTTGAAAGAAGAATAGAAAAGATAAACATTTCTTTTGCAAACCGTCAGTTATGCATATAAGAAAAGGACAAATCCTTATCGAAGCCCATTCATCGTCCGTTTCTTTGTCCTTTTTAAGATTTTTTATTTTTTTATTTTTATGAGAACAAGGAATAGCATTCCAGGGCACAGAGGCCAAAAGGAAACGAGAGCCTACAATGAGGCAAACAACCAGCTAGAGAAGCAACGAAGGCAATTGTCCTTTTAAAGATTTTCTCCACCCATTAAAGCCATAAAAAAGTCTTCAACACGAGAAAAGAAAGACCACGTCTCCATGGTCCGTACGTAGTTTTTAAAAATTATCTCGAGTAGAATTCTTTTTTATTTGTAAGTGAAATGTTTTAAATTTGATTCTTGTCAAATGCGAGTTTGAACCACATTATTGCTAACTCATTGTGAGACTAAGTCTATCATCTCTCCCTTAATGTAAACAATATCATTTGTTCAAAAAAAAAAATATATATATATATATATATATCTCAAGGCTAATTAATTAGTAGAAAACTAACTTTCAAAGATTCCCTTGTGGCAAAGGTGTTCAAGGCCCGCTATTTTCCCTCATCTGAGTTCATGCAAGCACCAGTGAAAACGAATGCATCTTATTGTTGGCGTGGTATTGCGGTAGCCAGGGCCATTATTTGCCGAGGTTCGAGATGGAGAGTCGGCGACCGAGAGAAGGTTAGAATATAGGGGGACAGCTGGTTACCCCATGCACAATTCTTTAAAGTTCTAAGCCCAATTCCGACGGGTGTTGCGCCTACCACTACGGTCAATGGGTTATTAATAAAGATTTGTGTTTGGTGGTGTTGTATAAATGCTTTACCGACTCGAGTGAACTTGACTGCCCAAGGTCGGTCTCTATTTGGTTTTCGAGTCCGTTGAGCTTGAGAACGGGAGGCATGGAAAGTGGAGGATTCCAAAGTTGGATGGTTCAAATGGCAGGTGAACTTTCGAAGCAAAGTTTTGATCTTGCTTTGGTGTTGATTTGGAGCATCTGGAAGGAACGAAACTCATTTCCCTGATACGGATTTTCTTCAAGCTACAAGGTGATGCAGCAGTAGTGATTAATGCATTACAAGCCAAGATAACAAATTTGAATGGTGAATTTGGGCATGTCATTCAGGATGCTAAACATATGTTGGCTTCATTTTCACAATGGAAAGTTACGTTTGGTCGACGACAGACGAACAAGGCAGCACACAGATTGGCACAATTGGGCTTAACTTTGAGTAGTCAACTTTCTTTGTTTGAAGAACCACTTAATGTAATTTCTGATATTCTTCTTGATGATAGTATTAATACTTAATATGGTGCGGGACACTCTTTTTCCATTCGACCGGTTTGAAAATCCTGGCAAGATTTTTATTGAGGTCCATTGTTAGCACCGTATCCTCTATTCTGTATGATTTATTCTAAATAAATGAATATCGTAATTCTTCTAAAAATTAGGAAAATAATACTCACACTATTGTTCTTTTACACACTCTTATTTTATTATATTTAATATTTTTATTTAACCTATTCAATTAGATGTCTTGAAATACTAAGAGTAGTGCAAGATGCTGAAAAAAGATGGAAATAATTAGCTCCCTTCAATTACTATTCAACAAACATAATAATTAAAGAACTAAAGTCACATATAACTTTTGAAATGATTAAGAATCACAGGTTAGTTTTTGTTAGACTTTTAATTTGTTAGTATGACTTTTAATCGTGTTAGTTTTATCTTTGCATACTACTTTTATTTTTCTACAATTTTATACACATGTTTGACATATTATTGCATTTAATCAATAAAATTTGTGTATTCTCATAATATATGGTGGCTCAGTTTTGGTGGGGGAAAGAAGCGGGAAAGAGGAGCATACATTGGGTAAGTTGGCAGAGGATGTGTAAAAGTGAAGGAGGGTTGGGCTTTAAAGATGTATGCTTTTAACCTTGCCTTGCTGGCAAAGCAAGGTTGGCGCATTATCCACCACCCACATTCTCTTGTTGCTTAAATATTTAAAGCTCGTTATTTCTAGGGGTGGAAAAAATTCCCGAAAATCCCGAACCGAACCGAAAAAATCTCGATCCCAAACCAAAAATTTTCCAAATCGAAATTCCCGAAATTTTCGGGATGCTATCCCGAACCAATCCCAAAATTTTGGTATGGGATTCGGGATTGGCTTCTCGATATTTCGGGAATCCCATACCAAACCGAAAATATATAATATTAATTATTATATATATATATATTTATACATATATATATTATTCTTTTATAATTGATGCTAGTAGTTTCTAATTCATGCTCAGCAACCTAGAATGCCCTACACCTTGCATATTTTTCATGTTCTGTTTGATATTCATGTGGATTTTATTATTGTTGCTGCCATGGCTGATGATTTCAGAAGGCTTGATTCTTTTGTCTCTCAACAGATTGCAAAAAGAGTTTAATTAATTTGAATTTTGACTATGATAAAAAGAGTTAAGCATGCCAGTGTTCAATTAAATGGTAGTGTGAATGAAATGAAATTCCTAGTTCATGAATGTGTTCTTGAATTATATATTTGAAGAACAATTCATAATTTCATATTTCAATTTGGGATTCCCGATTTGTCCCAAAATCCCGAAAATATTTCGGGATTCCCGAAATTTGGGATTCCCGAAAATTTGGTTTGGGATTGGTCTTCAAATTCCCGTCCCGAAAAATTTCGGTTTGGGATTCAGGATACTAGTTTCGGTATGGTATGCCATACCGAACCACCCCTAGTTATTTCCTTGATACGGATTTTCTTCAAGCTACAGTGAAGACAAATTCGTCTTATTGTTGGAAAAGTGTGGCGGCAGCTAGAGTGTTGATTCAGCATGGGTGATTGATTGAATATAAAAATATGGGGTGATAGTTGGTTCCCAAGAGACAATTATGCTAAAGTGCTCAGTCCTATACCAGTAGGAGTTCACCCAAACCTTACCATGAGATCTCTCTTGGTGGATTCTGATCGTGTTCAATGGAATACGCAGTTGATTCTTAAGGTGTTCTTTGAATAGGAAGCCTACCTTATTATGAGTATTCCTTTGCGTTTGTTTAGTCCACCTGATGAGTTGATTTGGATTAAAGAACCCAAAGGAAATTTTACGACTAAGAGTACATACTTCGTTGCTCGATCATGTAGTGAAATTTGTGGAGATATACTAAATGGTTCAGCGATGACTCTCTGGAAGGCTTTATGGCGGTCTAAGGTACCAGGTAAAGTTAAAATATGTATCTGGAGGAGTTGTTTGAACGCTCTGCCAACCAGAGTCAATTTGAAGAAGAGGAGGGTCATTGTAGATGATTATTGTCCTTTTTGTGCCAACGTGCCAAAAACAATTGAACATGGTATATTGCATTGCTCCCGTGCATCAACGATATGGTTCTCTAGTCCTTTGGGGTTGCAAACGTTGTGGCACAGAGAGGTTGGGTTTCAAGAATGGCTGGCTCGGTTGGCTCAGTCTCTCTTTAGGGAGAGCTTTGATTTGGCACTGGTGTTGATTTGGAAGATATGGAACACTCGTAATGCCATGCTTTCGCAGGGATCGGTTTTACAACCACAAGAAATCCAATTACAAGCTCATACACGGCTATTGGAGTTTTAAAAAGTGGAATATGGTACAAAAGCCTGTCAAACCGAATAATGCGCAAACATGGAGGAGGCCGGAGAAAGGTTGGTTCAAGTGTAATTTTGATGGTGCGTGGGATGAACATGTGGCAGTGGGTGGTGTTGGCATCATCATCAAGAATGCAGCTGGTGATTTTATAGCAGCTTTGGCTATGAAGATGACTGGTATTGCGTCTCCTATGCAGGCTGAGATCGCAGCTGCACGTGAAGCAGCCGTCTTTGCGCTACAATGGAGGACTGAGCAGATCATATTGAAGGGTGATGCGTTGTTGGTCATTGCCGCAATTCAAAATAATGCGGTGGTTAATCACGGGCCATTTGGGCTTTTATTGGAGGATACTCGAAGGATCTTGCAATCATTCAAAAAGTGGAAAGCAAGCTTTGTGCGAAGAGATGCTAATTCAGCGGCTCATCGGCTAGTCATATTCAGAGCCGGTTTGGTATTGCTGTGCTTTGAAAAAAAGCTGCTTCTATTGTGCTGTGAGAATAAGCAGCTGTGAAATAAAGCAGCAGAGTGTTTGGTAAACCTTTTTGTAAAAGTGGTTTTGGAAAAAAAAAGCAGTATGATAGTGTTTGGTAAACTTTTATGTAAAACAGCTGTGATTGTGTGAAATGATAAAAAATGGTATAATACTATATTATTATTATGATATTTTATTTAATATTATTATTTTTATGTGAGGATTTTGTGTGGCCGTGGGGCCCACACCCCATTTCCCTTATCCCTGTGTCTTCTTTTCCCTATACATTCTCGAACTCTCTCGAAACCCTTAGCTCTCTCTCCTCCACCAAGACAACCCCACACACAAACCTTCGATCTTAGACCATCTCACATCAGCTCTCTCTCTCTGCACTCTCTCTTCATCCTGCTCAGAATCCTCGGAATCAACCGCCTGAGCTTGAGCTGAGTGAATGTATCGCTGAAATGGAGAAATGGGTTTTGGGAAATTAGGGTTCTTGATGGGTTTGGAGCCGCCATAGCTCGATGGACGAAACAACGTCAAAGGTTGGGTCTGTTTTCCTTCGATTTTCGTTCAGGACGTTCTTGGCCAGCTCCCACTCGATCCGGTCCCGGTAAACGATGTCGTCAAGGTCCTGGTCGGCGAGTTTCGCCTAGTCCTCGAAGTTGTGAGCTCGAAGATTTTTGGAGACCCACTTGAGGTAGGCTGAAGGGAGGGTGCCCATCATGTTTCCCTTGTATTTTCCAAAGTCGATGACTTTGTCTCTGGCAGGCGGTGGTGTTGAGGTGGATAGAGAAGGTGGTTTGGGGGGTTTTATGGGTTTGAAGGAGCAGAAGAGGCGGAGGGGGTGCGGAGAGGTGTGGGAGAGTGGTGGGTTTAACGGAGGAGTGTGGAGGTGAAAAAGAGAGCTCAGGGTAGGATTGCCATAAACTTTTATTAAAGGGTCACTGTTCACCTGTGTTTTAGAGGTTTGCGCAGAAGCTGAAAAGCCATCTTTTCAACGTTGCATTTTGCTACTTCTGTTTTTTGGTTTTTTTTCATCCAAAACTGTGGAAAAAAAAAGATGAAGTTGAAAGTTTACCAAACACAAAAATGACCCCCAACTTTTTTTAAAATCACCTCAATCCCAAACCATACCTCAGTCTAACCTTGGAGCACCCAGTTTCTTTGTTCGAGGAATCCCCTGATTTAATTTCTAACCTTCTGCTGGAGGATGGTTTTCATTGTTAATGTTTTGATTATTTGGGAGGATAGTCTTAATTGTTATTTTGTTTGATGTGGGACACTCTTTTTCCCTTCATTCGGGTTACTTCTCAACAAGGTTTTTATCGAGGCCTACTGTTATCATCCTTATCTTTGATTGTACGTTGTTCTTGTTATGAATGAATATCGTACTTACATTTCAAAAAAAAAAAAAATTAAACATATAAATAAATATATATAGACATATCATAATCATGCACCTGCTGCTACTGCAATTGAAATTCTTTTTTTTTTCTTTTATGAAAATCATTTTACTTCTATTTCGTTTCTTGACCGACTTATTCAACATACTTTTTTTGCCCCACTACCTTAAAAAGTCTTAACAAGTTATGTCTGCGTCATGATGTGTGAACCTTCTTTATTATTTGTTGTTAAACTTGAAAAATTCAAAACCATAAACTTATTTTAGTAAACCATAACCTTAAAGATATCATGAACCTTTCTTGACAAACCTTATTGAAATTGACAAGGATATCTATAGCCGACATTCATGCGTCGGTAAAAAATATGATATTTACGATCCATTTGCCGCAAATACAAAATGCATATTTGTCCCTGAATTATGCTGTATATAAAACATGACTAGAGACATAAACCAACATTGTTTTAAGATATATAACAAAGGCCAAAAACATTTGCTATATATGATTCAAGTTATAGTTTTTGGCACGTTTTGTTGGTGATTACCAAGCCCAACCGTTGGATTTATTGAACCTTATACGGGACCATCATATACACCGCATATTGAGAGGCTATCGATTGACCAGAGATACAAATAAAACTAATAACAAAATAATATAAGAAGGTGGTCCATCAAATAAAGGATACACCCGTAGACCGTTGATATTTCATTATTTTTGGCATCAAACTCCGATACCTCCGTCCATCTTTGGGGTATTCGACGAACCAGATAATCCCACGTATTTCATGGTCCCATTCAGATATAAAACTGAGGCTAATTATTATTTTGGAGAGGTTCCATTGCACCACTTTTTTTACACGATTTTTTACACATAATTTTTATAGAGTTTACTATGTAATATATTTTAATGATTCGAATCATTAAAATACATTACGAAGTGATACCGACAAAAATACGTGTCAAAATTTGTGTAAAAATATTGGTGCAACAGCTCCGTCCCAGTGTTTTTTAGAATAAGGTATTTATATCTTTGTGTAAGAATTCACATTTGCCAGCTGACTTCCTGACCGTCCAAAATTGTTGAATGCCAAACCTACGACTTTTCCTCCTTTCTTACAACGTAATCCAAACAGTAAGTACAAAAATATTCACGTTGAAATTCTTTCTAATCTTGGACGGCTTTCGGTATTTTGCACATCATAGATTTTTTAGCCTGCTAATATAGAATTATGTTTTGTTTAACTGCTTAATTACACAATGTTCTAAGTTCAAACGTTTCCTTAATTTTCTTAAATAATAATTGTAGTGGATTGGGCAAAGTGCGCTACATACGATGAAAAAATTATGTTTTTCGTTTGTTTTGGAATAAATATTATAGTTTAATTAAAATAAATTAAGGTTAATACTGGACATCTGTTATTTCATCTTATACTCTGTTTTTATCGGACACAAAAATCCCATAATGGCAACAAACTTTTTGGTGCGTGACGATGAAGGTGGTGAGTGAGAGCGACATGACATGACCATTTGCAATACGAAAAATTAATGTGGTTCCAAATTTTAGGTTGAGGTCCTCTTTGGATTTCACACTCGAAAACATGCGAATTGAACAATATAGATTGTTTAAGTTAAATTTTGCAGTCTCTATTAGCCTGTCTTACTAGTTCAATTCACCTACAATTTTACCTCCAACACCTAAATATATCTATTTCTTGAACGCCATGGATTAATTAGTGGCTTCGGACTGTGAGATCCAAAGAGGATGTCATATCCAAATTTTATACGAGCCAGTGAGATGGATGGATTTCTAAGGGGGGGTCCATTTTAAGCAGTAATAAGATTGGGATTTTCTTGTGAAATGCCCCGTTTGGGAAAGAAGAAACAACAACAATCCTTGTAACCCCCGGTTGGCTGTCTTGCACATGAATCGTGCGGCAACACGCTTTTATTCTCTGTCACATTTTCACTCTCAATAGTTTTCTTCAATGATATTGTCCATTGCATTACTGCTTTGCCTCAATAATTGTATGTTTTGTCTCTCTCAAGATTTTAGAGAGGCGGCTCACTGCTAATCTTATCGGCTTTTTATTTTACTTATATGTATTAACAAATACATAGTAAAGGAGATGTACGGTTTTATTACAAAATATCTTGTAAAATTAGTAAAATCATTTCTTATATGTAGTAATTAATTTTTGTCATTTTTGTAAATTTTTCTGATGTGAAACCGTTTTGCATTATCATGTACATAGTACAATTTGACTGTATTAGACCTCATTTGGGATTTTCGTCAGTCCATTTATTTCTTTTTAAATAATAAAAAAAAATATATATCTCATGTTCTCATATGCACAATGTGAATTTTGGGATTATATAGCGAATTGTTGTCTTGCAAAATTTGTAAAGTTAGATAGATATTTATATTGTCAGATTGTGAATTTAAATTGTACATTCATGAGAAAATCAGCTTGATCGATAATTCAGACTTGTAGTATAGTAATATAAACATCTTATAATACTGCCACACAACTCAAGGAAAAAAATTGTTATCATATTCACACATATACATATACTACATTTTACACCTTTTAGAGTTAGAGGTTGTTTTCAAAATGGATCATGATCTTCATTATTTTTACATTAGACCATGGATTTTCACATTGTATCAATTTATATATTTCGTCTGTTTGAACATTGAATCATTCTCAAAGTGGTAACATGCCATATGAGGGACTCATTATAAGTTGGTATATAAGCCACAATTTTACAATTTTAACTAAAACTTTGCAACTGATCATCGATTTAGGGAAATATAAAGCTTCATGATAAGTTCGTTTTTGTCCATATGGTAGTGCCTTACGCACGTCAACCCATAAACATGTTCGACAAGAATCATGTGATTAATTTATCAAAAAAAACCAGCCCATAAATATATATTTATACGATTTTAAAACTTTAAAATACAACATGAGAAAATTGAAATTTCATAATATGTTTCAAAAAATCACTAGTAACTAACATAGATGATGTAAAATATAGTAACCCATAAATCCAGCTCCTTTATGCTTTTCCTCTTGTGATGCTTTTTAGGTTGGGTCAAGTCACTTCACTGTTTAGTTCCAATCAAATTACCTGTTTTGTACTTCCTTCAATTCAGATTCATATTAAGTGGAAATCAATTTGGTAAGTTTACTTTTAACTTCCTTAAAATCTCTCCTTGGCTCTTTCCAAAAAAAACAACAGAAAAAAAACAAGAAGCTCTCTAAAAAAAATAAAACCAAACAAATACACAAAAAAATTCAACACCCCATTCCAAATTTCCGAGTGTAACTCACTTTCTTTTACAGCGAACGCGTTCCCATTTCTTTCTTTTTAGTCTTTGAGACCTCCCTCAAAACCTCACAACCAGTTCTTATCTTTCTTCCTCTCCTTGCCTTCTCTCCCATCTGAAACTTCTCTCTCTATATATTTTTACATAACTTTCATGGTGGTTTGATTTTCTTTTTCCAAATTTGATTTCTGTAATTGGGTTTTTTTGTTTCAAAGATTTAAACACAGAAAAAAATTACACACAAACATGTTGGATCTTAACGTTAATTTCATCACCATAACTGAGACAAATTCTGTGGAGGTTGAAGATTCCGGGACCTCCAACTCCTCCGTCGTCAATGCCGAAGAAGCTCTGACTCCGAGCAATGCCGGAGACGAAGACTCCACCAACAACACCACTTCCTCTTTCATGTTTGATATCCTGAAGAGAGAGAAAGGTGGTCCCCGCAATTATGGGGCGGGAGACCAAGCGCAATCTATGCAGTTCGTGACGAGGTCGCTTTTTCCGGTGACCGGAGACGGTGGAGGAGGAAAGGAGGGGGAGGGGTATGGGTTGGGATTGTCGTCATCGTCCTCGCCAACGGCAAGGCCTCAGGGTCTGAAATTGTCGGTTGCCGAGTCGGGAGAGCAGACTCAGGCCGAACTGAGAGTTGTACAGCAGAAAAAACAGCCGCCCAGGAAGAGCCGCCGTGGGCCAAGATCCCGGAGCTCTGAGTACCGCGGCGTCACGTTTTACCGCAGGACAGGACGGTGGGAGTCGCATATATGGTGATCATCATCATCATCATCATTAATCATCATTAAGCTGTTTCATTAAGCAGTTAATTATCTTATCTAATCATTTTAATTTATTTATTTTCTTTTTTGGTTTGCAGGGATTGTGGGAAGCAGGTTTATTTAGGTGAGCAGATGATCATATAATTATTTTTAAGAAGATTGGATTCATGGGTTTTGCAGGATGGGATCTAAATTGCATTGGGTTTTGTTTTGTTTTTCTTTTTTGGTAGGTGGATTTGACACTGCTCATTCTGCAGCTAGGTAGTCGGTTTTCCATTTTTATAACGAGCATAATTTGTTTACAGTCTTCTAATATTTAGCAATATTATATTTTAAACTAATCTAAACTCAGCTCACTCGGGTTTAATGATTTTAGAGCATATGATCGAGCTGCAATCAAGTTTCGCGGAGTTGATGCCGATATCAATTTTAACCTAGGAGATTATGAGGAAGATATGAAACTGGTACAGAATGCGACTCAGTTTTTAATGATTAAAGAGTTTGGATTGACTTCAGATTTACTTACTAATTGCCGAACTTTTTTTGGTCGAATCTTTCTAATTATAGTTATGGTCGATTAATTTTTGTAGTTGGGGGATCTGAATAAAGAAGATTTTGTGCACGCGCTTCGTCGCCATAGCACAGGAGCCTCACGTGGGAACTCAAAATACAGAGGCGTAGCAGCAGCTGCTCTGCCTAAAAGTGGTGCCAGATGGGAAGATCTAATGGGACAAGTTCCTGGGAATAAGTGAGAACGATCCTCCCTTTAACTGAAGCTTACACACACACACACACACACACACATAAACATATATCTAATCTAATGTGTATTTTGTGTTGCTGGATTTCAGTGTCTTTGAAAAGAAGGCCGGCAAATGCAGGACCGGAAGAGAAGCAGTTGCAAACTTTGACCCTAATGTCTACGAAGGGGAGATAGTTTTACAAGCTAGCATTGAAGGTATGCGGCGAAACTAAAAAAATGTTGGTATTAGTGGTGCACAAACCAGCGTGTGAATTGATTATGAGTCCTGACCTACTAACAGGGCCAACCAAAATTCACTCGCGCGCGTGTGTGTGAATCTTTTTCTCTCGTTAAGCTAACGTCAATTTTTTCGATTTTGGTTGTCTTTAGTACTAAATGACAACATAAACAAAAAAGTCCATGGTTACTCATGAATTGATACAATGAATTTGGTATTGATGTAAATGCAGGCAGTGGTCACAACCTTGATCTGAGCCTAGGGATTTCTCAACCTTGTTCTACTGGTAAAATGGGGAAAGGAAAATTTGGGGATTTTCAATTTCCTAAAGAGAAGCCAATGGTATGTCCTTAATTTCCTTAAAAAAAATCCTAATTTTAGTAATTTTCATGTTTTTGTCCTCTTTTTTTCTTTTTCTTATATTTATGTTGTTTTCATTTTTATTGTATTTTTTGAGATATTTTCTGAATGCATGTGGCATTCGTCAGTGAGTCCCTTTGTTGGTGGCTGTTTGATGATGATAAGTGCCAACTTGTGCAGGTTAATGGGTTTTGTTCTGCAGCTGTGGGAGTGGGACAACCCCCTCATGTTTTAACAATGGTAGCCAAGCATCCTGCCCTATATCCAGGTTTCGTACAAAAACATGAGGTAATACTTCTCATCTCTATCATATATTGCTAACTGTTTATTTATTTTGAGGATAGATGGACTTTTTATTCTAGTTTTTAGAAGTTTATATATACGAATGCATAAAATTATAGAGTGATGAATGAAATTGCTGAATATAATGATTAGATGTGCGTTGAATGATTAAAAAAAAAAAAAATTTAACTGATGGGTTTGAGCTACTTAAAATGCATACATCTTATGTGATGAGTAAAGAGTAATGTTATTCATACTGTGTTTTTGTATCACGTTTCTGTACCATCTTAGATGGCATCTGATGTGGACAACCACATCATTTAAAAATTTTGCAAAATCTAAGGAAAGAAAGAAGAAAGACTCCTCGTATACCACAGTCATCATTTAATTAACTAGTTTTTTTTTTTTAATTATTGGCTTATTAAATAATGAACCAAATTTAAAAATCTGATTAATTCAAATGATATGGCTATCCACATCAAATGCCACCTAAGATGATATGAAAATATGGTACAACAATATGGTATGAATAGCGTTAATCACTTCTTGCTCCATCTTTATCCTCACACCTAAGTTTGTCTCCTACTTAGGCATCATCTAATTGATTAGTGGGTCGGGCAAGATTGGAATCACATCATGTCTCCTGTCTCGTCCTATATAATCTCAAAAATAATTTACATGGCACGGGTACACTGTCATGAAGAACAAGACATTTAGACAAAAAACTTATATATGTCTTTATTTCTTTGACATGGATTGCCACTACGACAGTGTACTTGTGCGGCCATACCATGTAAGTCCTCATAGAGATGAGACTCCTAACATATTTAACATGTGAGATTATTATCCAATTTAATGTGTATGGTCCCCTTTTTTATTAAGACCACCAAACATGGAAGAGGACCCTGGTCATTTTTTGACTCGCATGTCTTTTGAGCCAGACCTGGATTGTCTGTCCTCTCTATCTCATATCCTTCCTATTTCTGTGATCACGGTTAAGTCACGTCAACATTTTATATTGATTTTTTTATAGAAATAATAAGACAAAAAACAATGGAAATATAAAATGTTAACGTGGCTTAACCGTGATCACATAAATAGAAGGGGATGGGAAGGGTATGGGATGGGATGGGGAAGACAGACAATCCAGGTCCTTTTTGAGCCCCCTCACCAGATTGAAGGTGAGTGAAGAAAAATAATAGATAATTATGTCATTTCCCTTGCATCAATTCGTAAAGGTTGCTATGCAGGTGAAACGATCCAGATCAGACATTTTATTCGCAAAATACGTTTCAAATTAGTCTATACTAATTAACCTAAACCTTTTCTTGCAGGAAATGGCTTCAGGTCATAACAGATTGCAACCAATTTCTTCGCCGAGATACACAAACTGGGCATGGCAAGTTCATGGAAACAGCAACAATGTCAGCCCAATGCAAGTGTATTCCATTGCAGCATCATCAGGATTCCCATCTTCCACAGCTACTACACCTCCATCAGCTACTTACCTTCCTCCGAACCTCCAAGACGGTAGTGCTTCCGCCTGCAACGTCCGCCGCCTTCCTTTCCCAGCCGCATCCAGCATGTACTAGTGCTTTTGAAAGGCTGGCTAGGTCGTGAGCAAATGTATTAGTTTGTAATGTGCAGAGATGTTAATTTTTCGTTTCGAATGTGTTTCACATTATCAAACAGAGTGGTATGTAATATCACCTAACATTGTCCTTGTAATTGTTGGGCCGGCCCAGGCCCTGGCAGGGTGATCGTTCGGAGCTCAAAATAATTTGGGGCATCAAAAAAATTAATATATGTTTTCATAAGAGTATAAATTTATAAAATTTTAGTTCAATGACAAATAAATTTAACTAGAATTGATGGCTTTGTTGTTTGAAATTAATGAGAAGGTCTTGGGTTCAAAACATCATGTGTGCTTATTCACTATTTAATTTTTACAAATTTCTTTTCATAAGAGTATAAATATATAAAATTTGACTAAATGATCAAGAAGTTTAATTAGAATCAATGGTTTTTGTTGTTTAAAATTAACGAGAGGTTCTTAATTCGAAATGCTAAGTGCATATTTATTCTTTTCAATTTTTACGAATTTTTGTTTGATTGTTAATTTATATTTAATTAGTAGCTAATAGCTGTGTGGATTCTTATTTTTAAACATTTGTTCCAATTCAAGTCTAATCTTCAACAAAGAGTAATGTGTTGGCTAAATTTTTAGATCAAATTTCCAAATCATATGACGTGTCATAAAAAAAAATAATTTAATACCCATTTGTTACTTAGACATATTGACAATACTAAAAAACTTCATTATTTTTTTAGTCTCATATTGACATGGTTAGTAAATAAGAAAAAACACCTCACGATTTATACAAAAACACTTTAAAAGTTCAGATGGAAAACAAAACTCATATTTAACTACTTGTAACCCCGGAGTTTTTTTGTTTCCTTCTCACGATACAAAATAAATTAGTTTTTTTCTGTATTTCTAAATTGTTAAGTTTGAAGTGCTTTTATAAGTATAATTTTATCGATGTCTTACATGTGAAAACAAATAATTTTCTTATATAAAGTGAGGGCACATTTTTTAGCGTCGCTCCAGACCTCAAAAATCTCCAGACCGCCCTACTGTTGTATATGAGCTTCAGTTTTAAGTAAACGGTTATATCTTTCCAGTTGCGAAGGTGGAATGCATGAGGAAAAGAAACTTGTATGTTACCAGAAGTTTCTCATGTATGATTGTCACATCGGCATGAGAAAGTATACATCAATTGGCTCATATTAACACATAATTATTTGTTAATACCACAATTTTAAAAATCATTACATAGTAGGCCGATGGAAAGGGGCGTAGTGCCTTGATACTTAGGCGGAAGTCTGGCGGTTTTTTTTTATATATTTAATAAAATATATTATATAACGCTAGTGTCTTGGGCTTAATTAAGGCGGATAGTTAGGTTGCTGCTTAGCCAATTTTTCAAAGACTCTTTAATACTATATTTGACATATCAATTATGTCTTTTATTCATATTATAACGCGTATTTAAAGTCTCTGACCAACCTTCTGACATGCAAGAAGCTTGAATTCAATTTGTTAGTTATGTTCTGTGCGTTGGGTGAGCTTCAATAAGTTTCAAGGCATCCAAGTTGCATGCTAGAAAGAAGGGTGGTAGTTTGGATCCTGATGCTCATCAACCTTGACCTTGAACCCTGAACTAGAATCAACGTAACATTTATTTAAATCTTTAAGCACCTATGAATATAGCTTTAATATGGTAATTAGTAAACATAAATGGCTTGTAACTCAATTGGTTAAAAATCTTTGCTTTTAAATCTGAGGTCTTGTGTTCGAATCTCCCTCCCCGTAATTTAGTGTTTACTTACTTTAGGTAGATGGCGTTTTACTGCAATGACAGATAGCAATTATGCCCATGCACCATGGTGTTGGTTCATCTCTACCGATTTCCCTCCATCCTAACTACTAACTATTTAACTTACTAACGTTATCGTTTGCGTGTATGATCTTTCAATGATGATAAAGAAAATGAACGGTTCCGATTATAATGTTTGGACGGTAAACGTTCATTAATCACAAGTAAGAGGACAAGTAAGTCCCCCATGAGACACAAGCATTAATATCCTTAATTCAAACCTTAATTAGGTAATGTGTACACTAATTTTTAACTCAGCTTGCTTAAAAGAAGTTGTATATTTTGGCTTGTTGAAGCGTATTATGTTTCACAACATAAGAATATAACCACTTAGGGCGTGTTTATTAACGCAGAAACATAATGGCTAGAAAGAGGTCATTTAAACAGCACTGACGAAATGTATTATACTTGGCATTTCAGTTTTTCATTACAAGGGAAAACTAACTAAATCGAACAATGTGTTCTATTTATATCACGAGACATTGAGTACGATACACCACGATATGGTTAGGCCTAATCGTAGTCCAACCAAGCCCTCCACTGAAAAAAATTTCCAACATATATATTTTAAAATTCATATTTGTTCTTGAAATCGATTAAAACCCAAGTCACATTCCTATATAAGATAAACGAAATAAATGCAATTTGGTCGATAAATGAGAGACGTGTCACATCCCGGTCCGAGGTGGATCACTTCCCGGGCTCGCTCCACCATCGTAGTACGATATTGTCCGCTTTGGGCCCCCAGCACTGTTAGAACCAATCAAATGTCAAGTGTATAATATATAACAATTTGCACAGTTTTATTTCAAATGGAAAAACTCAACGACAAATACAATATATTAAAACATAAACACTTAATGAAATTATATATAAAATCACTAACTTGTTCCTTGAAGATAGAGGCTTGCAGAAGCAATCTCCTAAGACAGAAATTCGTCCTTACACCAGTGCAGCAGTTCAATGGACGTCTATCTTGCAAGATACAACTATCTAATCCAAGTTCTTGCACTCGAACTCGGATTCTTGGCGAATTAGTTGTGGTGTTTCTCTATGAAGTGTGAAGGATTCGATGGAAAAAATTGTTCTTCTTGTTTCTGATTCGACAACCATATATATAATGGTGTAAATGAGCAGTTGAAACCGTTCATGTAATCAGTTTTATCCTTTCAGAAAAAACTGAATGCAAAAATCAAAAACATAAAAATGATACTTGGGTTTTTCGTCCATCCGAGCCCCAAAGCCCAAGGCCCATCTTTGAAATTTAATATATGCACCCAAACCCTCCAAGTCCAAGGCCTAAGGTCCATGGCTTTGGCCCAATTTATTTCAAATTATAAGTGAGTGAACTCACTTATAAAGAAGAAGTTATAAAGCTGTTTGGGCGATGTGGGACTTGGAGTCCCACACAAAACTCAAGTTCCAACAAGCACATCCTCACGGTTTTGTTTCTGGGAACTCACATAAGAACTTCCCGATGGGTCACCCATCCTGGAAATGCTTTCGCGCGCTACTTGCTTAACTTCGGAGTTCCGATGGAACTCGAAGCCAGTGAGTTCCCAAAATGTCTCGTGCTAGGTAGGGATGAGAATATACATATAAGGATCACACCCCGGGGCGGGTCACTTCCCCGGCCCGCTCCACCACCGTAGCACGATATTATCCGCTTTGGACCCCCAACACACCCTCACAGTTTTGTTTCTGGGAACTCACATGAGAACTTCCCGATGGGTCACCCATCCTGGGAATGCTCTCGCGCACTACTCGCTTAACTTCAGAATTCTGATGGAACCCGAAGCCAGTGAGCTCCCAAAAGGCCTCGTGCTAGATAGGAATAGAAATATACATATAAAAATCACATCCCTAGACGATGTGGGATATCACAGACGACTATTTGATCTACGGTCGTAAATAGACCAAATTGAATATCATGCTCAAACTTAACTTGTGTAATTTCTTTTTGAGCTCGGGCTGCTTTTTGTACAAGTTAAATAATTCCAAGCATGATACTAAACTCAAGTTGTATCGAATTTATTTGTGTTGTAAGAAATTAACACAGATTGTCACGTATTTTATTGTTAATAAATAATTTGTAGTATATAAAAAAAAATACTAAAGATTCTTTTTTAAAAGTGAAATTCTTCATGAACTTTCTATTATATTTTTTGTACAATGTTGACATGAAAATTAATGTTAAACTGTAAGATAGTAAATAGTCTATAATAAGTTCCACTTTAAGATAGTGTCTTTAGCGTTTTTCATTAAATAAATATAACAAAAAATATTTTAGAATATACCAATAAAATCTTAATAAAATTTCTTAATTGGTCAGAAAAATAAAACATGGAATAATAAATAAATTGAACATAAACTTATTAGTAAAAGACTTGTAATTTAGTTAGTTCAGAATATTCACATTTTGCAATATAGGTTTCAAGTTCAACTCTTTTTCTTTCAATGTGATTTCGAACTGTTTCAAGCTGATTATAACCCTAATTTGCTTTAGTAATATTTTATCTTTTTTTTTTTTATAATTTTTTTGTAAACCAAAAACGTTATATATTAGAGATTTAGCTTTTATATTTACAATTATTTATTACAACCATCGTCTCAATAGTATACAAATTATGTGAGTAAACCAAAAAGGTTATATATTAGAGGTTTAGCTCTTATATTTACAATTATTTAGTACAATCACCGTCTCAAATAATTAGTATAAATAATGTGAATATATGTATTAATTATAATAGGTAAATTATAAACATATCGTTTTTCCCATGTGGGAAAATCGTACTTAAAAATTGTCCATGGATAAACCCCACGAGTAGCCAGCAGTAACTCAGTAGCAACTCGCAACTCAGTCTTCTTCTCCAAAACCCCCAAAACCCCGAAACCAAAATGCGGCGCGCCATAGACGCCCACCTCAAGGCGGCGCGTCTCTTTCCCTCCTTATCATACTTCTCTTCTTCCTACTCACCGTCTACGCCTCGCGTCACCGTCAGTGCAATCCTAACCCTAGCTCATCCCCACGCTCCTTCCATTTCCAAAACGCTGAACCTCCACTCGATAACAATTTCCTCCTGCTCTTCGATTCTCAGAAACCACGGCGTCGCCTCCAATTTTGGCCTCGCCGTCGTGCGCTGCGTTTCGTCGGTCCCGCATGCCGATACATTGGAGTGGAACGAGCCGGTTTCGTGCTCGGAGGTCGGCGATGGCCACAAAGCCCCCGTGGACGAAGACTCCAAGCCCTCGATTCCTGTCCGAGCATACTTCTTCTCCACCAGGTTCTGTTTTCGGATCTTTCATTTTTTTGAATTTAGTAACTTTTTGTTTCGAAATTGTCCCAGAAATGTTTGGGAATGAAAAGGCAGAGGATTTCACTAGTTTAGTGTTCATATTGTTTAGGATCAGAGTGTGAATTCTGTGATTCTACTTGGTTTTTATAATTTGCAAGTATCTTTGTCAAATGTAGTGTCGATTTAAGAAGCTTGGTAGAGCAGAACAGGCTGAATTTCATCCCACCTACATCGCGAATGACTAATTATGTTGTTTTTAAGTTCGGGGAGCTTTCCGATTCTAACGATGTAAGTTTGCTGCATTTTTCTTTGATTTCCAGTGATTTCGGCTCTGATTTGGTTTCTTTTCTTAACAAAGAAAGGGATAATAAGACCCTTTCTGCAGATGGGATAATCTTGTACCTTTTACCGCTTCCTGCATTTTACCTACATTTTCTGTATTTGCCCGAAAAAAATGATACTATAAGTTGAATGCAGTTTCTATGTTTCAGGGTTTGGGCCTTAGTTTAAGTGGGAGTGACTGTTGCTACATGGTAGTCTTTCAGTATGGCTCCATTGTCTTGTTCAATGTCCGTGAAAAAGATATTGATGGGTATTTGAAAATCGTGGAAAAACACGCATCAGGATCGCTGCCTGAAATGAGAAAGGATGGTGAGACTGTATAAACAAAATTATATCCTTTCAGATAAGAAGTTTATGAATTCTGCACTATCTGATTCATTTCGTTAATCTTTCTGTTCTGTACACAGACATTCCATGTTGTGTTATAGCTAAGAAAGTTTTTTATTGACTGAGTATTCATGCTGGGCTCAATTGTTTTTTTTATTTTTTATTTCTTGGTCAATCAATATTGTTGGACTGCAACCTTCGTTAATTTTAACGTTGCAAAGTAAAATTTTCTGTTTTCTGCTTCATTATTGCTGCTCCAGTGGTTGTGGATTACAATTTTTGGGATAGTTTTCACATCTGAACTTTTATTTTGTTATGAAATCAGAGTATGAGGTGAGAGAGAACCCCACTTTGCATACATGGATGGAAGGTGGATTAGATTACATAATGTTGCAGTACTTGAATGTTGATGGAATCCGTACTATTGGTAGTGTTCTAGGTCAAAGTATTGCGCTTGATTACTATGTGCGCCAGGTATATCTGCTGTGCATAATCTTGGGAACTTCAACTTTGTGAAAACGTAACTTGATGATTTATCTCAGAACTCTGTTTCTTCTTTTAGGTTGATGGAATGGTTGCCGAGTTTACGGACATTAATCGTGAAATGGAAACTACTGGGAAGTTTAAAATGAAGAGGAAGAAACTGTTTCAGTTAGTGGGAAAGGCAAATTCCAATCTTGCTGATGTGATTCTTAAGCTCGGACTCTTTGAGAGGTAATAATTTTAAATCCATACTGCAGTTACCAATCTGAAATTTGGTTTTGGATAACAGTGATCCTCCGTAAGACGGGCATAATGTTATCTGCATGTATGGTTACGATTGACAGGAAAAGTAATGAATCAGAAGACAAAAAACCCTTTCTGCTATTCTTTTTCACCCATCTGAGAAGGTTTTAGTTTCTTGACATGTTTAATCCAACTAATGAAAAATTGATTGACTTTACAGATCGGATATTGCCTGGAAGGATGCCAAATATGCACAGATATGGGAATATCTCAGGGATGAATTTGAGTTGACTCAGAGATTTGCAAGTCTTGATTTTAAGTTGAAGTTTGTGGAGGTACACAAAACAAATTATTCTCAATACTGGTTTACTAAATCTGGTGAACTACTTTTCAACTGCTGTGGATGTTGTGCTGACATCTTGTTTTCTTCGTTGCAGCACAATATTCGTTTTCTTCAGGAAATTCTTCAAAACAGGAAGTCAGATTTCTTGGAATGGCTCATCATTGCGTTAATAGGTGCTGAAATTCTTCTCTCCCTTTACGACATTGTCCACAGGTCGGCACTTGCTTCGCTTTAGCCCCAGGATCGATGATGCACGAAGTCGAATGTGCCCCTATACAATGTCCTGGTCACTGTATATCTTACAGCCCCCCTCAAATTTGTTGCTTTCTGCTTAGTTGAATTGTGTAATTACGACTTGAATTGATCTTATGATCTGATAAATAAATCATAGATTTTGTATTGCTGTTTTCCTCATGTCAGTTGGCATCCACAATCCAAGAAAGTTCTATACAATGATGAATTTATCGAAACCTTAAGTCATGGGAAAACAAAATAATTCAAAACTGCAAAGCGTATCGTCGTTTCACTATTTATCAAAAAGGAAAAAAATTCGATTTCGCTCTGTCGCACGCATCGGAAAATTTAGCAAGAGTAGCCAAAGCAACCGAGATTTTGACACCAGCAGATGCTCGAGGGAACCCCTCGAGCACTGAACCGATTTTCTCCTTCCTGCTCGGGTGTCGGGAATGAAGAATGATTTCTTGCAAGCTCCTTCCGTGTTCAAGCAAAAACCTGGCAAACTTAATCACATTCTCATTGATTCTATGTGAGTAATCATGAATATTCACTACCTTCAAGTGACCTAGGAAGTGACTCAAAATTTGAGCTTGACTTTCCCAGAATTGCTCTTCAGTGCAACCGGCATCGTCCAGCAAAATGTTGTGCCATGTCTGAATTCAAAATTTGAGCGAAATTGATAGTAAAGATATAAACTGAACTATAAATCGATCGACGAACAAAACCAGAGTGCGGAAACTTACCGGTAAATAAGTTTCGAGATATGTGTTCATTGTGTAAATACTCAGAGTATGTAGTTTGGGAGAGCTCTTGAAGAGGCATGTTATACCTGGGATGACATCTTTGTTGAAAACCCTAATAAAAATTTGCAATGTCTTAAGGTTCATGAATGAGTACGGTAGACCGCCTTCAAAATAAATATCCGATAGAATCTGCATAAATGAACAATTGATCGACTGTACTTAATGACCAAAACAAAAACACTAAATAACTTATATAATACATCATCGTGAGCGACCTCAAACCAATAAGGCTCTCCGCTTTGCGATGGTCGAAGACGGGAGAGCGTTTATCGTAAGCAACCTTACTCTTACTTTGCAAAGAGACTATAAATTTTCCATTTTGAATGTAGGTTTTGAGTTAAAAAGCATTACAAAGAGACAGATCCTGAATCCATAGAAGTCAAAAGTAGACATAAGATAAAAACAGATGAAAAGTTGTTTAACCATACATGGATGTTTCATATAGGCAGTGATTTCAATTCAACACACCATTACACCCTTTTAGTTTTGACTGTGTTGATTTTCCTTTAACTGTTTAATCTAAACGGGTACAAAACTAAAGTGTGTGTATGAGGTGAGAAAATGTGTGTTAAATTATTTAGCTTTCATATATAATTATGGGTGTCCGACTTAATGAACGCGGTCCCCCATATTTGCTTCTCTCTAAATACGAGTAAGTGTAATAGTGTATAATTAGAAAAGTTACTTCAAAATTTTCCAAATATCTTATAGGATAGTAAGAATTCCGAACGCTATAATCTCTGAAATTTCCAAACAATATATTGCAAGTCTCTCTCAAAACGTTTATGGATTGGAGGAGGAAATCTACCGAGTAGTAATGCATTTTGTTTTCTGAAAACAAACAAAACAATGCATGTTTGATGTCATGAGATCAGTTCACTACTTATAGATGAACTGCACAGCACCTCTAAGTAAACAAGAAAACATGCATAAATTTTGGAAAACTAACCCGGAGATAGCTATCATAAATGCAAAGCTTCTGAACCTGCGAAGATCCACAAAGAAGATTGACTGTTGGCTTCGCCATGGTCACATCGACTACTTTACCGAAACAAGCCAGGTGACATGCTCTCAGGATGGGAAAGCTCGGAGCAAAACTTTCCTCCGTACCGTAGTCATGTTGCCACCAGAAAGTTTTCAGATTCGGGGCAAAAATTTTGACCCGATTTCCATTAACCATTACTTCAAAAGAGTGTTTGATTTCCAAATTCTCTAGTCTCATTCCGGAGATGTGCAGGCTGCTAAGAAACATCTTGACAATGTGTACATCTTTGATGTTTGGACAAGTAATTTTGAGATGAGCGATGCCTTCACAATTTGTAATACTTAATTTCTCAAGAGAAGGTAAAGAAGAAGCAGAAAATAAATCCAGCTCCAAAGCACTATCCAAAAACTCCACACGAGTTAGAGACAATGTGTGAAGTTGGTGCAGACCACTTTTAGCCACAGCATTAGAAGATAATAAAAGACCAAAGTATGGTTTTGGAATTGATGGCGAATAATATGGATTTTTATAGGTGGCTAATGTGAGGCTCCTCAACGAATCACACTTGAACAAACTAGGCAAACCGAATGCGTCACCGGAAAAATACTTGTCAGTTAAGGAGACGTCGAGTGCAAGTTCTTCAACCCTATACTTCACCACCCGATCAATACAAGAATACAAACAAGAAGAACTCAGATATCCTTTAGCCCTAAAAACCTTTAAATTGGAGTTTTCGTGGCGGTGTCTCAGTACTTTGCTTATGAATTCCACTGCTCCACCTTTAACATCGGAGAAGTCTAGGATAGGAAGGGAAGCCCATAAATGATTCCATTGTCTAGACAAAACACTGGTTTGTGCAGTGGATCCGACGGGTAGAAGGGAGAGTATGTGATGCAATATATCATCCGGAAGACTACTGATTCGGTTGCTACTGCTTCCTTCAGTGTGTAAGTCTTCTTCCTCGGGAAGCCTTCCCCCTTTAGCTCTTGCTTCCATGGTTTTGGATAACGAAATTGTCTTCTTTGAAGATTAACCGATTGGGGAAAAATTTTTCTTTGAGGAGGAAACGAAGAACGTTAGGTTAGGGTTTTAGACCTACTTTGCCGTTTACTCTCCACGTTTTCTTATTTATGTTATTAATATTTGAATAACAGTAAACAAGTCAATCCTAGTTGAACAACGAAAGCTCCCAATCCAAATTCACAAGGATATTTGCCCTAAAATAAAAAATAACGAAGGATAAGAAAACCTATATCTTTACCACTATGTTCCTCCGAAAGACTATAATAAAAATAGAGAGGTGTTATTCCCACCCCAATGTCTTATCTTCCCATCCACTTTTTTATGAATTTTTTAATTACAAATTTGTTCATTTGTAAAATGACTAATAAGGACATTAATCCTTAATTTCAAAAATGTTACTTTTTATAAAAAATTTCAAATATATCCAAAATTTCACTAAAATAGACAAAAATACCCTCAAATTTAAAAATTAAATAAATTAAAGGCTTTTTAGCTATCATCGCCTCAAGCTTCGATCCAACTCATCTTCGCTTCTACACTCCACCACCATAACCCTATACCCTTCGACCCCCTCATCACCGACATTAAGCGTTGTCGTGGTTACTACAAGTGGGAGAAGCATAATTTCAATCATGCCTTCAATGCTTTTTTTCTTACTAATATCATTTTTAGTTTTAAATATAAAAATAGTTTTTAAAGTTAATCCACATGTCGTTATATGATTGTATTTGTGAGACCCACGTGGCGTCATATCAACACACTAACAGAGTAATTGACAGATTTTTCATGAAAAAAACTAAAACGATCACGATGGACAAATTCAAAGAAAGACTAAAATGATTTACGATAGACAAATTCAAGAACACTACTATTGATTTATCATTAATTGTTAAGGACCAATTAAGGAGTTATGTCAATGTCACGAACCATTTTGACTAAAAGCCTTTAATTTATTTTATTGTTAAATTTGAGGGTGTTTTTGTCTTTATGTAGAATTTTGGATATATTTGAAAGTTTTTATAAAAAGTGACATTTTTGAAATTAAGGGTTAATTTTTGGCTATATTTGATAAATACTCCCTTTGTTACCCTCTTTTGCATTACTTTTTTTTAGAGAAAATAAAAAAGAAAAGTTTGGGCATGATAACTCTCACACTATGTTTAGAAAATTTGTCTCCCTTAAACCCTAACTCATCATTCCCATCTCCTTTCATTCAAAGAAAGCAAAATCATTCGGAGAGAGCAAAAAGAATGAATTTAGAAGATGATGTTTCTATGGAAGAAGTAGATGATTATGTTTCCGTCGAAAAGGTAAAAGATAATTTTATGTGGGTCATCATGATTTGTCGGCATCGTACAATTGAAGCATCGCGTGACTTTTTATTCGAATTTGCATTAGGTTAGGGTGCAATTTGTTTCATTAGGTTAGGGTAGATTTATTTTTTAATGAGTTTTTCTTGAATAATCGTTTCCCTCTTTTCCTTTCTACAGTATTGTTGAATATAATTAATTACCCATCGAATAACCAGAAGGTGAAACACAAATCTCACACCATTTGCTTCATACTGGGCACACATTGTTTCAAAGCCTTTTGATGGTGATGAACTCCATTGCTTCATCCTTGGTTCGTTTTTGAACATTTGGTTTCAGTTAATTATTTTAATTTTGAAACCGAAGTGAACTTTGAAAACAAATATATATATTCCTATTTCTTTATTTCTAAACTTTTCCTTGGATGAACCCTTAGAATTTAGAAAGGGGAAATGCATATGAAAAAGAAAACAAAAGGGGAAAAGCAACGAATGAAAACCCAAAATTCTTCATTCCCACTCAAGTTGGAATTTGGAAAGGAAACGGTTGTTATTTTTTTTCCTGGCTTTTAGAAGAGAGTAATATTATTCGTTTATATTCTTTTTTTAAGATAAATTTATCTCTAATTATATATAGGGTTATTTTAGGAATAATAGTGGGTGGGAAAATAACATTTTAATTTTTTTTTACTTTTAATAGTGGGTGTATATATAACATGGGTGGGGAAATAAGACAACGGAGTGGGTCGAGCATGTCTCTAAAAATATAACCCTGAAAATAAAACATGACCACCTAATTTGCGCAACTACAAATTACTTTCCAGCACTTTCCTCAAACTACTGGAACAAGGATATCACATATATTGAGCTTGACAAGTCGTAACTCGACATCCACCCATACCAAACACTAGGAATCAACGATAACCATCCTGATGATAGTAACAATCGAGGTTTCTTAGCTCACAATGTCAAAGATTATTTCAAATTAAGTGAGATGTTAAAACGTGACTAGGAATATTGTAGTATTCGACATATCTATCTTAGGATGAATTTTGTCGTTGGTGAATTGGCCAACCCATCTCTCTTTTACTTCCGGTCTATTTTGAGCAAGCTCTTTCTTGTAAACAAATTCTTTTGGCTTATACCACTTGGGCATCTCGACCTCGTGACATTATTTTGTAATTCCCCTTCTTTCGGGCTATTAGCCTCTGTTTAACAAAACAAAACAAAAAACTGTGCTGCATGAAGTCTGGAAAGGCTTTGCCGTCATGAAACGTCGTAACCTTTGTATATTTTTACTGACCAAACCACACCCCCCCTCCTCCTCCTCAAAATTGTGTTGCATGAAGTCTAGAAAGGCTTTGCCGTCATGAAACGTCATAACCTTTGTGTTTGGGTAGGAAATCTTGCGGGGAGGGGTCCTTGGCTCGAGCACACAGCTTCCCGAGGAGTTGGCACTTTGGTTGATTGTCGGGCTCCGGCTTGCTAAGATGTTGCAAGAGGAGGACAAAGTTAGTTCTGAAAAGTGCCTTTGTGGGGCCTTAGGTGTAGGCTTTGAGGCTCGCAATCAAAACTAACTATGTGCTAAGGCGTGCCACTGCCATCTCTGTATGGCAGATGTAGAACAAGTGTATTTAAGCCGATTACTTGCACCACAAGTTATTTTGACTTCTTGTTATCAAAGAATTGTCGTAGATGGGTTAAGTCTACATTAAGTTCTTTTATGTGCCTCGAGATCAATGACTTTTAGTTCTTTATCATGTATGCTTAAAGGGCGGAGATCAAGATCAAGTCATTAGTTTTAATCACTTTTAATCTTCTTATGACCATAGAACCACTACATGAACCAGATTTGGGAACTGATGGAACTTTGGATTACCAAAACACTAGAAATGACTTGAATATGTACTGGGGAATACATTATACCAATAGATCTATTGATTGAAAGACAAAACAAAGAGATGCGGGCAAGATTTCACCTTGTCGGGCAAGGTTGAACGTCTTGCAATTTCTTTATTGTAATTCTAAAGGGTTAGGTACTGAAAGAGGGATGAAAGGTATATGGGCTTGACTCTGGGCCTCGAGTAAAATCTTCTCTATTGAGCTCTTTTGGGCTTCATTCCCTTTAAGCCCAAAGTTAAATATTAACCCAAACACTTTGTATGTTTTTACTGACCAAACCAAACCACACCCCCCCCTCCCCCCCCCCCTCCCCCCCCCCCCCCTCCCCCCCCCCCCCCCCCCCCCCCCCTTCCTTCTTCTTTTCCAATTTAATTTGTTGCTTCTTACTCTTCTCATACCAGTATTGTTTTATATGATTAGAGTTATCT
The DNA here is from genome assembly GCF_963583255.1 of Pyrus communis. Taxonomy (NCBI): domain Eukaryota; kingdom Viridiplantae; phylum Streptophyta; class Magnoliopsida; order Rosales; family Rosaceae; genus Pyrus; species Pyrus communis. Next base: position 7,458,564 of record NC_084818.1, read on the forward strand.
TATAATCTGATATGTGTAATTCCTATATCAATAGTTACGAGAAAAATTTATTGAAATATGTAAGAAAATAAACCGTTTTGTGCATTCAGTAATGCTTTGAAAACGACACATCGTCAGTGACAATATAAAGTGCTTCCAACTACTGCAGTACAAGCACCGGATAGTACGGTAATTAAGGAGACCTGTGGCTGTGCGAACTTTCAATTGGGTATAAGTCCACAGTTCAACCCCTGTTTAGAGTATTTTTCCTTTTCTGTTGGTGCCATGTGTCACCTTGATTACTTCACACAACACGAGAGAAATCTTGGGCAGAGGTTGCAATGTCGGACAGCTCCCTCACACTGTGGGGGAACCCTAATGCAGGCTGCACTCACTGTGAGAGAAGACGTATGTGGCAACCCTATCCATGCCTGGTGATCACGATCGAAAAATTCTTGGCTAGAACTGCCATGTACATAACAGCTCCCTCACGCTATCGCTGTGAGGTGAATCCGAATGCATACGCGCGCCCCACTGTGAGAGAGCTGACCTATGTGGTACCCAATAACCTCCCAATCTGGTGAAAATAAGAATTTCTCCTCTACAACTCCATCACATAGCGTACAGCGAGCACTTGTGGTGCACAAATGATGACAGACTGATGTATGAGTGATGATAAAATATATACAACCGATTTTACAGACGCTTTTCCATAGTTTGAAGGGAAGCTTTGTCGAAGAAGAAAAAGAAGTTAAAACGTGTAATGATGAGGATCATCCTAAACAAGGAGGCAGGACTATCACAGGTTCTCTCTTCATTTTTCACTCATCAACTTCTCTTAGTTCTCCTACTTTCTCCACAGATCTTGGTGTAGATGTTATGTACAATTTAACAATTAAACTGGAGTTAAATATATCTTTTAACCCCGATTTTTTCTGTGCATTGGAGATGTGAACCTAATATTGGTATTTTCCTAGCGTCAAGTTTGTAAATAATGGTATCCATAAATTAACCAAAGAAGTTTCACAATGTGGATTGAAATATTGTCCAACTCAAAACTAAAAAGTTGATACTGAATAATTTTACATTCAATCCGAACCTTAAGTCATGGAAAAGCAAAACTAATTGAACCTTACTCGTAGTAATTGACCCTTACTCTGTCATAAGTATCTGGAAAATTAGCACCACTTACAGAAAATGAGATTTTGACATCACCATTTGCCCAGGGCAACTCCTTCAGCAAACTGATTTTATCCTCCCAACCTTTCGAGTCTCGTACATTAAAAAGCATTTCTTGCAAGCCCTCTCCATGTTGAAGCAAAAACTTTGCAAACGTAATCACATTTTCATCGATCACATAGGGGTAATGATGAATGTTCACCACCTTTAAGTGACGTAGGAAATGACTCATATTCTGAGCTTCATTTTCCCAGTATCGCTCTTCGGTGCAATCCAAATCGTCCAACAAAATTTTTTGCCAGTTCTGAAATTTAATTTTAAAGGGCATGTTAGTGATATATAAACTGTAACAGGATTGATTTTTAAAGTTCCCTTTAAAAGTGAATAAGCAAAGGAGAACCAAAGGATAAAAACAAGAGAACGAGCGTTGAAAGAGAAGTGTTGCCAAAACTTACAGTTGAATCATTTACCAGAACTCTGTGCCATATGTAAATACTGAGAGTATGGAGTATACGAGAAGTCTTGAATAGGCATGCTAAACCTGGGATGACTGCTTTGTTCAAACAATCAACGAAAATTTGCAACGTCTTGAGTTCCATAAATGAGTATGGTAAACCGCCTTCAAAATAAATTCTGGATAAAATCTGTAAAAATAAAATAACCCGCATTAATACACAACCTAAAAACATTGCCACATATATGACTAGTTGCTTGCTGCCAAGCTTGGTAAGGTAGGTTTATAACTAAGCAGGGGATTAAAATCATTGGTTGTATGGTAGATAAGTCGAGTGGATAAGAGATCATTATCACCACTTATTGAGGTCAAATTAAGCACACCCTAAGCCCATGGGTTAGTACGGCATACCCTAGCCTCAATGGGTAGGTAGCAAACCTTGAAAACGCAAAACACTGGTTGCTTGCTTACAGAATGTAGATAATGTGCAACAATATGACATTTCTAAACAATAATTACATAGTATATGAGACTCTCAAATAATGAACTGACATCTATACCATTGTTAGTAAAGTAAAGGTTTTTCTTTTTTAACAATGCACAGGTCTCTCCAAACTAGTAAAGAAGAAACATGAAGGAAAACTAACCCGGAGATAGCCATCAACAATGCAAAGGTTTTGGACCTGCGAAGAACTGCAAAGAAGATTGACTATTGTTTTCGCCATGCTCATAACGATTGCTGTCTGTGCCATGCTCATATCCATTATTGCCTGCGAACAAACTAGGTGACATGTTTTTAGGGTGGGAAAGCTGGTGATTGAGCTTTCCTCAGTACTAGAGATTGACCCCCAATAGAAACTTTGCAGATTTGGGGCTAAAATGTTGACCCGACTTCCTTGAAGGTATCCTTCGAAAGCATGTGTGATTTCCAAACTCTCTAGTCTCATTCCCGAAATGTCCAGGCAGTTGAGAAACATTCTGACAATGTGTACATCTTTGATCTTTGGACAAGTAATTTTGAGATGAGTGATGCCAATACAATTTTCTAAACGTAATTTCTCAAGAGAAGGGAAAGAAGAAGCAGAGAATAAATCCAGCTCCGAAGTACTGTCCAGAAACTTCATACTAGTTAGACACAATGTGCGAAGTGTGTGCACACCACTGGTAGCCACAACATAATAAGATAATGAAATCGGGAACTGTTGGCTTGAAAGTGGTTTTTGCCAAGCATATGAACTATATCTGGCTGCCAATTTGAGACTCCTCAATGAATCACAGTTAAACAAACTTAGCAAACCAGATTTGTCACCGAAAAAATACTTGTCAGTTAAAGAGACATCAAGTTTAAGTTTTTCAACTCTATACTTCACCGCCTGATCAATACAATTATACAAACAAGAAGAACTCAGATCACCTTTAACCCTAAAAACCTTTATATTGGAGTTTTCATCACGGTGCCTCAGTACTGTGTTTACGAATTCCACTTCTCGTTGTTTTAAATCTGAGAAGTCTAGGATAGGAAGGGATGCCCATAGATGACTCCACCTTTTTGATAAAATACTTGTTTGTGCGATGGATTGGATGGGTAGAAAAGAGATTATGTGATGCAATACATCTTCCGGAAGATTACTGATTCGGTCGCTACTGCTTCCCTCAGTGTGTAACTCTCCTTCCTTGGTAAGCCTTATCCTTCCTTGAGCTCTTGTTTCCATGGTTTTGGATAACCAAATTGTCTTCTTTGAAGATTAACCAACAGAGGAATAAAAAAAATTCTTTGAGAAGGAAACGAGAAGGGTTAGATTAGGGTTTGAGACTTTGCCTCGCGTTGTACATCAACTTCCTCCACGTTTTCTTCTCTTTTATTAGGCCAATATTAAAAAATACAAGTCAAAGGCCCAAAAGTCTAAAAGACTCGCGTGCCGCAAATTGGTGAGTTCGGTCCCATATGTCATATGTCCGGCTTGACATGCCCTAATTAATTAGTAGACGGTCGATATCCACCCAGACCAAGCGTTACGTTCGACATCCATTCATATGAAGAAGTTGCCCTGGACGGTTTCTTAGACGATAGTTTCGAAGATTATTGTTATTTCGGACGCTACCGGACTGCCCCTGTCAATTTGTCTCTTGTTGTGTTCAGACTTGCAGTATCCTTATTTGCCTTCGGAGGAAACACAGTTACACTTCTCATACAGTTTCACTTTATGTAATTATGATTTGAGCTTCTCATAATCTGATGAGCGTGGACGTAAGATTGGTATTTTTCCTTGTGTCAAGTTGGTCAATATTCTCATTGCAATAATGTGGCAAACTAAATATGTTGGACTCCGTTTCTCTTTTGTTTCCCTGTGTCAATGTTCTCATATCTTTTCTTTTTTGTTATTTATTCAATGGACACTTTGGATGCGGTCCATGACTATCAATATTTTTTGACTTAAAACTTATTTGTTTTTAGTTTTTAATCAAAGTCTCTGACGTTAATGTAATAATGTAAGTTACTATATTTTTTAAATTAAAAGTTAAAAGTTAAAAATTGTATTTTTTTATATTAATAAGATTTTAAATATAACCCGAAATTTGTGGGATTAAAATAATAAAATATAAATGATACTCTCTATTAATTGTGTGTGTGTGTGTATATTTGGGTACATTCATCAAAATTAACAAAAAAAATTTATTGTACCAAAACATGGATACATTCTTCAAAACACACACAAAAAAAGAAAAAAAAAGATGAAGATATTAGGCTTAATAACATTAGTAAATATCTTCAATTAAACTTGATATAGATACATTCTCAAATCATCAAAAAGAGAATGTACCCATATAAGTTAAAAAATGGATTAAAAAATTATGAATGGATTTTATATTAAAAAATTGGGTAAATTTTATATAAAAATTTTGTACATTTTATATTTTAAAAATGGTACATTTTACATATAACAAATTGGTATATTTAAGAATGGGTACATTTAAGATTAAAAAAATTGAAAATTATATGAATGGGTACATTTAAGATTCAAAAATTAAGAATCTTTTTATAAAAAAACCAATGGGTACAAACTTATTCTAATTTTTTTTTAAATGTTTGAATTGAAAATTAATTAGGAGTTAATAGAAGTGTGAGTATTAAAATCCTAAACCAATTATTAATTTTTATTTAAAAAAATGTAATAAACATGTAAATTCATTAATTATCACATTAATGCTAGGAACTTCAATCAAAATTTGAAAACTAATAAGGTCTTAGTCAATGAACATTAGTAACTAGGGACCAAATACTAATTTTTCCTTTATTCAATTCAAAGATTACAAAAATAGAGTAGTGAAAAAAAGGAGTGGAAATTCTTTTAATTTTTTTGTTACAAGGGGAGCTTAGAGGGTAGGAAAAAAGTTAAACAAAGAAAAACATCAACCTTAACGGTTTACACCGCGACTCTAACAGGATTATCCAGAAGTAATTGATAATGAACGGAGTAGGTTCAAAGAACACAATACACTCAACGTCCACATAAAACTGAGCTTCACCTAACCATCAACCATCATGTTTCTTTCAAGATATGACTCAATCCACATCAGCCAAACTGAGAAATCAAATGTTGACAGCCATATAACAAGCCAAAGATTGTAAAAGTTGCACCGCACCTTTGAAAAGGGACAATTGAAAGAGTTTTATTAATTATGTAAAAAGAAAAAGGAAAAACGGTTTTGGGACAGTTGAAACGACACATTGTTCGAACTGCTTTGTTTGATTAAAGATTGGGAAGAGTTTGGCACTGTTGGTGAGAGAATGAAGTGCTCCAGAATCTTGCATGTGATGTGTGCGCAGTAGTTTGAATCCACAGCTCAACCTCAACCCCAGCTCCGGAATCACTGGAAAGTACTTCAACAGCTATGGTTTCGTTGCTGATTGGAATCGCCATTACGGGAATCACTGAAAAGTAATAGGGGTGGTTACTTAACGATATACATCGAGGGCGGCTGGATAATGTATTTTTTATGTTGACAGTGATTGCAGTGGTGAATTTTGTGTAATTTCTGATTTGTGCCCAGTTTTTTAAGTATCAAAACCAAAACGTTGAACTCAAAAATTAAAATGGAAAATATCTCAAAATTCTAATAATTGAGGGGTACAAATCTTTATTCATTAATTAAGAATAATTGTCGGTACAAACTCTCCGTAAACTTCACTTCATATTAGGTTTTCCTTCGCGCACCAGACCTAAAGAAGGATAAAAATATTTCTGACGGCCTCCTAGGATGAAGAAAGAATACATATTATTCTAAAACGGAACTTTTTTGAAGCTGAAACCAATTAAACTTTAGTTGGTGCATCAGCCCATGGTGAACTTGGTACATCCTTGGGGAAGAGGATCCTCTCCGGATCTAGGATCTCCACATCCTAACCGTTCATCGTACATCGTACGGTCGGTTTTTATCAGGTATTATTTGTGTTTAATTTTAAATAAATAAAAAGTCAAATAATTTCTAACCGCATGATATACGATGAACGTCTTAGACGTGAGAATCCCTAAAATCTTCACAATTTGGATCCGGATGAGATCCAAATCCCATCCTTGGATATTTCATGTATAGGACTGTCACGTCAGCAGTGCCACATCAGCAGTTAGTTACATGTTAGAAGGGTAGCTTCAATTCCAAGCAATGTAATGAGAAGTATAAATACTTCTTCTCTTTCATTATTCACTACCGAGAAGGCAAAAGGGTGAAGAGTTCTTAATATCCAAGTTACCCTTCTCTCATTAGGTTTCAGAAGAAAAAAATTCACGTAGTGTAACTATGGGTGATTATTTTCATTATTTTTCAAAGTATATTTCTCACATATGTATTTTCTTTAATGTAACGTTGAAGGTGGTCTTTTGTGTCTGTCTTTTTCTTTTTGTTTTTCATTTTCTTTTTCTTTTCGTTTGTGTGTAAAAAGAAGTATGAAGTATGTATTGTGTCTTTTGCAAGGTGCCACCATTTTTGTACGTACGCAAATTATGTAATAAGAAGAAATGTATATTGTCGTTGTGAAAAGAGTGAAATAATTTTCCTGACCAAAAGTTTATCCAATAAAATCGAATTGGGTGGGCTCATTAAATTAATTAAACCAAAACGTTCCACACATGAACGCTTCTTCATATGTATATAACCTTGAAGCATGGTTCCACATCAATTAAATTGCAAAATCTAAAGTTGACAACCATATAACAATGAAGCCAAATAGTATAAAAGGCACAACTGAAAGAGTATTCTTAATTATATCAAAAGATAATAAAAAGGGTTCCGGGACAGCTGTTGAAAGTTTGAAACGACACATTGTTCGAATTCCGTTGTTCGATTAAAGAGTGGGAAGAGTTGGGCATTGTTGGTGACAGAATAAAGAGCTCCCAACTGTTGCGGGTAATGTGCGCATCTTCAATAGTTTGAAAGCACTTTCAATGGTTTGAACGCACTTTCAATGGATACCGCAGCTAAACCTCAACCCCAGCTCCGGAAGCGATTTTCAAAGATACAAGATCGAAACCATGACTTCAAATGTGGAGAAAAACACCCTTAAAAATGCGCATGGTTCTGTTGGCCTATAATAAAATTATAAAACTGCAATCATCCAAGTAGCTTTACCCACTCTCCATCCCCCTTAGTGTAGATAATATCGTTGTTAAAAAAATGACAAAATATTTATACCCATATATATATATAAGGAGAAATTAGGTTCTCATCCTTCCTTTTGCTACTCCATTGATTCAAACCTTATTCCTTTTCAATTTTTGATCAAGGCCTTAATAACATCATTAATTATTTCAATAATAAAATATTTTTTATTTCTAAATATATTCATTTAATGTTAAAACTGTTACACTTAGTATATTTATATTTATGGCTAAATTTTTTATCATATATTTTTATTTTTAGTTTGTACCCATTTTTAATTTGCAACCCTTTTTTAATTTGTACCAATTTTCTTTTTAGTTTTAATTTGTACCCATATTCTTTTTAGTTTTACTTTTTGTGTCCATATTTTATAAAGTTTTATTTGTATTTGTACCCATATTTTTTTTTTATATGTACCCATTTTTAATTTTGCTAAATGTACCCATGCTAATTATATGTACCATTCATGTAATTTTTTTTTTTAATTTTTAATCTTAAAATGTACTCATTCTTAAATATTCCAATTTGTTATATGTAAAATGTACCCTTTTTTTATATAAAATTTATTCAAAATTTTTCCTAATCCATTTTTAAACTTATATGGGTACATTCTTTTTTCTTTGATTTGAGAATGTATCCATGTTAAGTTTAATCGAAAAAATTTACTAATTTTATTAAGTCTAATATCTTTTTTATTTTTTTATTTTTTATTTATTTTGAAGAATGTACCCATGTTTTGATACAATAATTTTTTGGTTAATTTTGATTAATGTACCCATGTTTATATATACACACACACACACACAATAGTATATTTATATTTTTAATCCCACAAATTATGGTTTTTTATTTAAAATCTCATTAATATAAATGACACACCCCGTCCCGAAGGAGGGCATGCTGGCCGTCACGTGAGAGTGACGTAACCATTTACACAGTTCGGAAGCTTTAAAATACACAACTTCTAAGATGAAACACCCGAAGGTGAGTCCTCATTTGGTCCATTCTGTCAGAACACCGTTGAAATTCCTCGTAGTCACCACACCTTTGCAATTCTTGAACCTGGAGGGGCGCAAAACAAAGTTGAGTGGGTCAGCAAAACAATTCTTTTCCAAATCCAAACACTTCTCAAAACTTTGTAACCCCTCGCCGTAAAACAAGTATAATTTCCCAGAAAATAAACATATATACGTATGTACAAATATGCCAAACATGCTCCAAAATATGCCATTCATGCTTGAGAATATGCCATTCATGCTTGAGAATATGCCACATTAGAATCTCATAATAAATGTAAATGCTCAAGCATAATTCACATCAATAACATATAATTTGGCAGCCGGGAGTCACCTAACGTGACATGTACCGCTGCATATAGAGCTCCAATCTCAACTCAATATCTGAATCTGCACACAAGTCGGAACCACCTAACGTGGTCTGTACGACAGGCTGGGTGTAATATATATATGTATGCTCTAGTGCTACGATCACGTGAAGCTGTGCGATAAATCGCGGGTCACCTACAAGTCGGAACCACCTAATGTGGTCTGTACGACAGGCTTGCACCTAACTTGGATCCAAGGCGAGCATGCGATGCTGGTGAACATACACGTGAAGGCTGTGCCCTGGCCTCGGGCGGGAGCACTAACACCGGGGGTGCAGATTATGAGCTCTCTAAGCATCTCAAGCTACTACTGAATATAAACATAAATACCACTTACCTGGCACTTACCTGTGCGTCCACAGCACCAAATACACATATATAATTGTATGCCACTACTAATGCATGTGATGATAGTATTTCAATCGTATTCCAAACATATTTTATACGTATATCAAATGTATTTTGTACGTATATCAAATGTATAATAAATGTAGCTTACCTGGGCCTCCTCAGCACCATGCAACAGTATGCATAATTATGGTAATGCACATATTAAAATATGATGCATATATGACAGGATATTTAATTCGTATTTCTTTTAAAATACGTTTTCTGGGAAATACGTCAAGCATACGTATATATATATATACTGAAAAATAACTGCCCACTCACTGATCACATCGACGTCTCATAGGTCCCTGAACCTCCCCTAGCTTGGTTACATTCTTCCTCTGTATAATTTTCACCTATACAAAAAGTAACCAAATTGACGTTATTTAACGCACATACACCAAACATTCGTCCATAACTTTCTCATACGTTGCTCAATTTGGGTGTATGAATATACCACGGTGATCTACACGACGTCACGAACGCGTGACAATTTTCAGAACTCAATTTGGAGCTCTCACGCACCCCCACGCGCCCTGTTCACGCGCTGCCCACGCGCGCGTCTTCTTCCTCGCGTCGCCGGACTGGTTTCGCCGGCGGTGGGTGTTTTGCCGGAATTTCTGGGTAAACTTCAAAGTGTCATAACTTCTTCATTTCTTAACCATTTTCGACGTACTATATATCAAAATGAAGGTATTGACGAGACGAACACATCCATACCTGCCTTGACCCCTAACTCGCCGTGGATTCGCCGGAAAACCCCTCGAAAGTTCCGGCCAACTTTGACCACGATGATCCCGACGTCCAAACTTCTCCAACGAAGTACTCCGAGGCTCCTTGGGACCTCACTAAGACATCTACAAGCTTCAAAAGTCCAAAAACACGCTAGTTTAAGTTTGCATGAACAGTACCTAAATCGGATTACCTCGAATCGACATGAAAACGAAGGATTTCTCACCTGAAAATGGTATGGTTGCACTCGTACGAGCTTCACGAGTTCGATGGTGTCCTTAGTTTCTTCGATCCATCAAGGTTTGGGTGATTTGTGTGTCGTCCGTACGTTTTTGAAGAAAGAAGAAGGAAGAACGGAGCTTGGGAGAGAGAGAGAGAAGAGACAGAAAAGAGACAGAGGGAGAGGGAATCACGGGAGAGAAAGAGAGTGTGTGAGTGTGTGTGTGGTCCTACAACACTACACAACACAACACTACACGTAAATGTAACGAACTAGGGGTAAAATTGTAATTTCAAATGTACGTTTCGATATTTCCGGGACGGGATGTCACAACCTACCCTCCTTAATAGAATTTCGTCCCGAAATTCAAAACAACCACATATAACCCCTAGTGATCGAAGAACAATCTAGGATACAAATCCCTCATTCGATCTTCTGTCTCCCATGTAGCTTCCTCGACTGAATGATTCATCCACAAAACTTTCACCAATTACACTGTCTTAATTCTCAATACATTCTTTTTCCAATCCAAAATCGTCCTTGGTTCCTCAACCAGTCTAATCCGGATTAATTCTCAATAGTTGCACCGGAAATCCATGTGACGAATCTGCCACCTAGCGACAACGCATCGAAATATAATACATTATGCACCTTAGCCAATTCTGAAGACATCACCACTTGTATGCAACTTCATCGATTCCTTTAGTGGTCAAAACGGTCTGATGTGTTTAAGACTTATTTTGTCTCCTTTCCAAATCTCACTATTTCTTTTCGTGATGAAATTTCTAAAAATGTTGAATCATGAAACACATCATGCTCTTACAATAACTCTGGAAGTAATTCAAGTAACTTCACTTACTCTTCGATGATCGCATAAAGTCCGAGGTACTTATGACTCAATTTGCTTTCCTTTTCAAGCCGAATCATACTTTTCTAAAGTGAAAACTTCCAAAATTATAAGATCATCTATGTTAAACACTCGATTAGTGACATGTTCAACTATTAATCTCTTTTGCCATTCCTGGCTACTCTCAGGTTAAACTTAATCACCTGAATACTTTGAGAAGACTCATCCATAGTTTCAGGGCCTACCAAAACTCTTTCGTGATCGAAACTTCTCTATCCAGAAGCATTTCTTCCACAAATCAGCAAAAATCGACACATTTCATGGTCCTTATAGCGTTACATCGGAAACTGCGCAACTAACATACTTAAGAAACTCAGCAGTTCCGTAACCCAAATCTCTTCTCCATAAAACATATAAGTACTGTTGCACTGTGGTCGTTACTCAACACTGGAGTAAATGTACTAACTTAGTACATTGATCAACTATCACTTCAAGTTCAATCATAACCATCATATTCTCGAACTCAGCAATCTTTCTTTTTCCTTTCTTTCTTTACCTTGGTTAATTCTTAATTTTCGTCGTTAACCATTTGAGTCTTGAGTACGACCTTACTAAAAAGACTTAACTTGAAAATTAGCAATTACAACTTCTTCTTAAACTTCCATTCTCAACTTTACTTCAATTGATTTCCAATCCACAAGAAGACAATCTTGGCAAGCGTGCCAGACATCAACTCTTACCACCGTCTTTTCACCAAGCGCATCAGCTAGAACAATTTTACGATCACCCTGGTCGTACAATCATGTTCATTAAACAATTCAATCCACCTTCGCTGCCTCATATCAAAATCCTTCCAAGTAATGGATATTGGAGACTTTTTTTTTTTTTTTTTTTTTTTTTTTTTTGGATTCGTAAAAATCTTGCATTCTTACCAAATATAATGTCTTCATAACTTCACAGCAAGAATGGTAATCATGACTTCCAAATCACCAGTAGGGTAATTCATTTCATGAGGTTCCTTTTGTCGTGAAACGTATGTAATCACCCTAACATTTGCATCATCATGCATCCAATACCATTCAAGAAACATCACTAAAAACTTATGATTACCACTATTCTCTGGGAATACTAAATTACGTGCATGAGTGAGGAAATGCTTCAGTTATTGAATCCTTTGCTCACAATTTCCTTCCCACTCATACATAACCTCTTTTCTCAACAATCTCGTCAATGACAAAGCAATGACTGAAAAATCTTTCACAACCATCCGAGATAGTCTGGTAAGCTAAGAAATTCCGAATCTTAATTACGGCTCGTGGTTATTCCAATTTCTCAATTCCTGCTGCCTTTTAAGGATTCACTTGAATACCTTCAGCAGATATAGCAATCTTAGAATGCCACTTAATTCATTTAACTTTAGCATTTGCTAAACTTAGCATACAACCAACGTTCTAACAATCTTTACTTCACCGACTTAATATGTTTACATGCTCTGCTCTGGCTCAGAATGTACCAGAATATCGTCCATGAAAATGATAACAATTTATCAAGGCATTCCTGGAATACTTCATCCATCAACTTATGAAACAGCATGAGTATCCGCATAGCATCACCAAAATTTATAAAGACTATAACAAGTCCAGAAAACAATCTTAGGATCGACGTCGCTCAAAATCTTCAATTGGTAATGGACAGACTTCAAGTCGATCTTTGAAATTACACAAATACCTCTGAGCTGATTCATTAAACATCAGTACACCATCATGGATAACGGTTCTCAATCGTTACCCGATTCCATGGTCTATAATCAATGGATAGTCTTTAAAGTCCATTTTCTTTTTCACCAACGAACTGGGCTCCTCAAAAGTGTTATATTAGGTTGAATGAAACTTTTATCAACCAATTCTTTCAACTAAATTTCCAATTCTCTTAACTCATCATGAACTAATCTCTAACATAAAATTTTATACCTGGAAACAAATCAATATTGATCTTCACATTTCTGCCTGAAGGCAATCCAGGTAAACTTTCAGGGAAAACATTGAAAAAGTGTCTAATCCCTTTTACATTTTTCATATTAGTAGGAGCAACATTATGTAGTACCGCATAAGATGAGTACCCTTGTAACCTTCTGATAACAATCTCTTTGCTCTCACAGCAATGTTAACGGCCTAACTCAATCCACTTTGCCTGCCCACCATAGTAATCTCTGATTAATCAAATCGATGGAAAGTAACTAAGTTCCCGTAGTAATCCATCTTGTCATGATTTAACGCCATTAAACTGTGCCAAAAATCACTTTCAGTTCCTCGATATCCCACAAAATAAAATTCACTGGTATAACTTTAACTTTCACCTTTATTGAACACCTTGAATAACACCAACTCATGTAGGTAACCTACTTGTTTACTTGCTTAACAGATCCAACCAATAAGTTATAAATATTACGGTCTGCAGCCCGCAATACAGATAAATCACTGTTGTCTCGATAAGTAAGCAACAATTCCTGAAGGTGTTACATTTCCATCTTACTCCACACAGGGATATTTACATATAAACACCTCAATCATGCTCCATCATCACTTTCTTTGGCAACATCATCCATAATACGAAATACATCAGCCAAAGTCAACTAGAATGACTTGTACGGCTGATTCTCTAGCTCAACTATTTATGCTAGCATACTAGCCGGAGTTACCTATAGTAACCTATACGACTTACTCATCAATTCCTCATGTGTCAGCCGGATCCACCTTTCGTGGTCTGTTCGGCTGAACATTCAACTTATCAAACATCTTGGCACCCACAATTCATATAACCCAAACTAATGATCCAAACACCTGCTGGACTGATATTGGTGGTATCAAGGAAACTGTCGGGTAATAACTAATTCTAGGGACAATTCATAACTCTATATCCCTTCTGTCTATACAAACACATTCACTGATTCCACACTTTCCAAAGTGTTTAGTCTTGTACCTGCTGCACAAGGTACATTTCCCTGACTCGAGTCACCTTGACTCTGAATCTGGAATTTCCAGTAAATCTATCTCTTTGACTTTGACCAATGGCATTAAAACCTCAGTTGGAAGAATTAGCTTTAGCTTCACTTCTCTTGAAGCTCTGAATCTTTCTATATTCTTGATATGACGAATCATTAACTTTATCGTCCTCTTTTGATTCCCATTCTTTTATCATTCTTCTTTACTCTCGCTGAACATGTTCTCAGAGTCCTCAAGGCTCAACAGCATCTTGTATACTCTTGGTAAGAATTACAATGGATAGTGGTCACCCAAAATACCACTGCCTTATGCCACCCAGCCTAAAACAATATAACACTTCAATCAAAATAGCAGCAATATTCGAATGGGACGAGGCAAGTCTGAGAACTTTCTATAATACTCATTGATCGTCAGCTTTCCTTGTCTCACATTTGCAAACTCTTGCTTTCTACCATCATAAGATGCCGAAAGAATAATTCTTTTCTTTAAACAAGTCCTTAAACAATTCTCAATCGGCTGTTTCCTTCGGTGACAACGAGTTATACTCCTGTTTCCACCAGGATACAAGTTCATAACTCAAACCAGGTAGTCGTCTCAACCCTTCTGTCAAAAGGGAGATTCCTTTGACTTGCATAATCTAAAACATCTTTTCCAATTAGTTAATCCATCACTTTGCTCCCTCAGGTTCATCATTTCATAAGGTGATTCAAATTCAACTCATAACCCATCTTAAAATGTCCCTTTTTGATAATATACTGAATCACCAAAATAATAGTTTCCCCTAATAGCTAAATCAGGGAGACTAAATTCCTCTAACTACGTGGTTTGCTACGAGGCGGTGTAGTTCTGACAGAATTCACTAGAACTTTTCAAGATGTCCAAGATTGAAACTAGGCTCTGATACCAACTGACACACCCCGTCCCGAAGGAGGGCATGCTGGCCGTCACGTGAGAGTGACGTAACCATTTACACAGTTCGGAAGCTTTAAAATACACAACTTCTAAGATGAAACACCCGAAGGTGAGTCCTCATTTGGTCCATTCTGTCAGAACACCGTTGAAATTCCTCGTAGTCACCACACCTTTGCAATTCTTGAACCTGGAGGGGCGCAAAACAAAGTTGAGTGGGTCAGCAAAACAATTCTTTTCCAAATCCAAACACTTCTCAAAACTTTGTAACCCCTCGCCGTAAAACAAGTATAATTTCCCAGAAAATAAACATATATACGTATGTACAAATATGCCAAACATGCTCCAAAATATGCCATTCATGCTTGAGAATATGCCATTCATGCTTGAGAATATGCCACATTAGAATCTCATAATAAATGTAAATGCTCAAGCATAATTCACATCAATAACATATAATTTGGCAGCCGGGAGTCACCTAACGTGACATGTACCGCTGCATATAGAGCTCCAATCTCAACTCAATATCTGAATCTGCACACAAGTCGGAACCACCTAACGTGGTCTGTACGACAGGCTGGGTGTAATATATATATGTATGCTCTAGTGCTACGATCACGTGAAGCTGTGCGATAAATCGCGGGTCACCTACAAGTCGGAACCACCTAATGTGGTCTGTACGACAGGCTTGCACCTAACTTGGATCCAAGGCGAGCATGCGATGCTGGTGAACATACACGTGAAGGCTGTGCCCTGGCCTCGGGCGGGAGCACTAACACCGGGGGTGCAGATTATGAGCTCTCTAAGCATCTCAAGCTACTACTGAATATAAACATAAATACCACTTACCTGGCACTTACCTGTGCGTCCACAGCACCAAATACACATATATAATTGTATGCCACTACTAATGCATGTGATGATAGTATTTCAATCGTATTCCAAACGTATTTTATACGTATATCAAATGTATTTTGTACGTATATCAAATGTATAATAAATGTAGCTTACCTGGGCCTCCTCAGCACCATGCAACAGTATGCATAATTATGGTAATGCACATATTAAAATATGATGCATATATGACAGGATATTTAATTCGTATTTCTTTTAAAATACGTTTTCTGGGAAATACGTCAAGCATACGTATATATATATATACTGAAAAATAACTGCCCACTCACTGATCACATCGACGTCTCATAGGTCCCTGAACCTCCCCTAGCTTGGTTACATTCTTCCTCTGTATAATTTTCACCTATACAAAAAGTAACCAAATTGACGTTATTTAACGCACATACACCAAACATTCGTCCATAACTTTCTCATACGTTGCTCAATTTGGGTGTATGAATATACCACGGTGATCTACACGACGTCACGAACGCGTGACAATTTTCAGAACTCAATTTGGAGCTCTCACGCACCCCCACGCGCCCTGTTCACGCGCTGCCCACGCGCGCGTCTTCTTCCTCGCGTCGCCGGACTGGTTTCGCCGGCGGTGGGTGTTTTGCCGGAATTTCTGGGTAAACTTCAAAGTGTCATAACTTCTTCATTTCTTAACCATTTTCGACGTACTATATATCAAAATGAAGGTATTGACGAGACGAACACATCCATACCTGCCTTGACCCCTAACTCGCCGTGGATTCGCCGGAAAACCCCTCGAAAGTTCCGGCCAACTTTGACCACGATGATCCCGACGTCCAAACTTCTCCAACGAAGTACTCCGAGGCTCCTTGGGACCTCACTAAGACATCTACAAGCTTCAAAAGTCCAAAAACACGCTAGTTTAAGTTTGCATGAACAGTACCTAAATCGGATTACCTCGAATCGACATGAAAACGAAGGATTTCTCACCTGAAAATGGTATGGTTGCACTCGTACGAGCTTCACGAGTTCGATGGTGTCCTTAGTTTCTTCGATCCATCAAGGTTTGGGTGATTTGTGTGTCGTCCGTACGTTTTTGAAGAAAGAAGAAGGAAGAACGGAGCTTGGGAGAGAGAGAGAGAAGAGACAGAAAAGAGACAGAGGGAGAGGGAATCACGGGAGAGAAAGAGAGTGTGTGAGTGTGTGTGTGGTCCTACAACACTACACAACACAACACTACACGTAAATGTAACGAACTAGGGGTAAAATTGTAATTTCAAATGTACGTTTCGATATTTCCGGGACGGGATGTCACATAAACAACTATAAATTTCAATTTTTAATTTAAAAAATATAGTAACGTACATAGAAATAAATTATCACATTAATTTCAGGGACTTGGATCAAAAATTGAAAACCAACAAGGTTTCAGTTAAAGAATATTCATAGCTAAGGACCGCATCCGAAGTCTCCCTATAAATAATATGCGTTTAGTTTATAGATTTTTATTATCAGCGTGTTCTTTACTTTTGCATAAAAATAAGCAGTACGAGAGAAACATGATCACTTAGGGCATTACCTAGTCACTAAAAGAAGATATGTAGTTTGCTCACATATATAAAGTCACTAGCCTCTCCGCAAGTGCGTGAGCACATGCAAGAGGCATTTTTTCATTACGGGCGCTACGCGCCCCTAAAATAGGTTGCTTTAGTTGTTTTCTTATTTGCTTATCCAAAGTTTTGGATTTTGGATGACTAACTCATTTTTCCAACGAACTTGTGAGATGCTAACACCCATCATTCCTCCTATCTTTTTAATAGATACCTTCAACATGCGTTTTTTTTTCCCTTTTGATTAGAAGTAGTAAGCACTAACTCTGGAACCAAGGAATATGTTACTATAAAAGAACCAAAAGCATCTAGCCTTTTTGCACGCGCTCTTGCGTGTGCGAAACGCCATTACGGTCACTACGCGCTCCTAAGTTATATATGTGTAATCGACATATTCTATTTAGAGGGCCTTTTTATTATCCTCGAAGGACATGCACTATGTATCATTTTCTACCATTAATTAGAATTCTACTTTAATAACTTAAATTTCCTTTCTTTTCCTGTATTTTGGGTACAAATAGTTCACAACAATCACACAATTTCCTCAAAATCTTAGCACAACCGGATTTCAACTCAAGGTTTACCTTA
The DNA here is from genome assembly GCF_963583255.1 of Pyrus communis. NCBI lineage: Eukaryota > Viridiplantae > Streptophyta > Magnoliopsida > Rosales > Rosaceae > Pyrus > Pyrus communis. The sequence goes on from NC_084818.1 coordinate 7,476,386, forward strand.
GGATTAGACTTAGAAATACAATATTAAGAGAATTTATTTTAGTATTGTGTTGGACAACGTTGAGAAGTTACTTTGCAGTATTTTTTACTCTTATGCAATAATACATTAGTAAATAAGGATGTAATAGTAGTACATTTTAAATAAAATAAAAATCATATATACACTTGTATTACATTTAATCCAAACCAAGAATAAAAGAAAATTTACTCTATGTTTGATAGAATACAAAAACATGCATCTATAAGCATCTACTATTAAACTAATAAGCAAGGCAACAACATCAACTTTTGGCAATCACATCTTAACGGTAGACACTTCATAACAATAATATGATCTCCACCAGTCACCAATACCATTATTAGAACTTAGAAGCAACTTGTCCTGCATTTGCATAATATACACAACCGGGATTTGATTCATAAGAAAAAGGAAACTCCATGATACTTAATCTCTTTTCATATCTTGGTAGATAAAATTCCATGCTACTTATTCTTTTTATATATATATATATATATATATATATATATATATTATTTTTATGTTGATGGTTCATAAGAAAATGAAACTCCATGCTACTGTACTTACCCTTACAATATTATTTTCAAATTTGCATCTCACTATTGAAACTTTTTATAAAGAAAGATGATTAAGTGGGATAATGTGGAAAGAAAGTGATGAAAATTATCATGAAGAAGAAAGATGCAATAATAATATATAACTTCAACATTGTTATTGATGTTTGATAAAAGAATTGAAAAGCTTAAATAAATAAATAAAAAGCATATATATGCATGCGTGTGTACGGTACAGGAATGAAGAAACACTAATGGTCTTTTACCTTGGTAGTGACTAATTTTGCAGTCATATTCATGTGTGTGCAATGCAGTAAAAGCAAGCATCCGCCTTTTTTCTTTCCTGCAAGAAGAGACGGATAAATATAAATAACTATTAACCATAGTCCAAATAAAAGGGAAGATTTAAAATGCATAAATTCAAACTATATAACTTAATTAAGATGAGAGGAGAATTGAAAGCATTGTCAATGAAAATTACAGAACAATCTAACTAAAAGTACAATAACCTTGAGTAACAGAGGCAGTTTAGCACCCAAATAAAATTGGTAGATTAACGAATATGAGTTCAAACGCGGAGGAAAGCAACAAAACCAATCAAACAACGAATTACCAATAGAATAAAACGACCAATATGATCAAAAATGCAAGCAACAAATTACCAATGCTCAAACAAAACCTCACTTCAGTTGAAATTCAAATTTGGAGAAGGTTAGAGAAAAAGGACTTGATGGGTTGGATACTTGGAATTGGTGCAGACAGGGCATTCCCTATAATTTATAGATATCATTCAAAAAAATAAGAAACAAAGGTGGTTAGGGAGATATTAAGGCGATTACAGGAAACAGACATGGTTAGTTGGAAGAGGCAATCTGCAAACACTAATTACCAGTAAATATTCACAGATGGAAAGCCTTTAGATATGCACCTGTTCTTCGAAACATCGTCAAATTTTTATCTAACGTGCCGCATGGTCTGGGTCTGCATCTCCATAGCGAGTCTTTCCACAAAGTCCTTGGTTTAGTCCAAAAACAACACAATCAAAATCAACGAAGAATGAAACCCAAATGTAAAATCAGGTAAAATAAAACGCTGGATAAACCTGAAAAATCTAAAAACCATTGCAGAGTCAGAGTGATGAGTATTTATGTTCAACAGTAGAAAAGGAATTTCACCACTTGCTTGATTCTGATTACTTGCTGAGGTTGCAAAGTGGGGACTTGGGACCTTGCTGCTAGATAACAGGCAGGCTGTTAATGAAAACTCATGAATAAGCTCGTCTTTGTCAACCTTTTTGTCCGCTCCCTGCAATAGGTTTGTGTATATTTCAAAATCAAAACTCAAGATAGATGGGAAAAGTAGACAAAAAAATGGATTAACAAAAGCAATTAATTCCCGATAATATGAAATCAAACGCCAAGAACACAAAAGAGAAGGGGTAAACAAAATAAAAAACTGAATATCCGATAGACTGAGATGAGTCAATTTTTGTGTCATGTGAAAGATACAACCCAAACGTAACTGCTCATAGCAGTTTCAAAAAATGACGCCACCTTCATCCTCTCCCCTTGTGAACGGTTTTGCCATTTTAATTAGTTTAGATTATCTCCTTTTTCTATTTGTTTTAATTTGTTTTTGTTGCCATTATCTTTTGTCTATCTCTCCTCTCCATAACTGCTAACCTTTTAGGGGATAATTATCATGATTTTTTTAAATTTAATTATCATGTTTTGTTTCAATACGGTTTCTGTTAAGTTTTTTTTTTACGTTTTTGTCCCTTTTTTCTTTTTCCTTTTTTTTTTTATTTATTTGTTTTCCAATACAGTTTTTTTGTTGAGATATGGTTTTTTACCAGTTTGTCCTTGTTTTTTTGAATTTTTTGGATTTTGATTGTGAATGAAACAAAAGGGCATTTTTGGCATTTTAATAAGATATTTGATGATTAATATACATTATAGTTTATGTCAATAATTAGACACGGGATTATAAGTTTTTTTTTTTCCGTGTTGGATCTTTCTCCGGTGACGGTTTGTCTGATTGGTCAAAAAATGAAAGAAATAAATTATGAAATTCAAACTGAATTATGCTTCATTTAATTAAAGCTTTGGTTTTGTCGGATTGTCATTGTTTGCCCTGTTTTCAGAGTATTCCCCTCCTTTTTCAGTTTGCGATTGCAGAGTTATGACCGACTTTCCGGCGACTTTTCAATCCAATCTGGGCATGGCTTGCCTTCAGATGACCGTCAAACAAATTCTATTGAACTCAGGTAGATTCTATAACAGCTGTATGTCATTTTTTATTTCGGATTTGTGTTGATTTGAACGAAACTGTTAACGGTTTGGTTTTGCGGTCAGTTGTGGCTGTTTGTCGAGGCTTTGCTGGCTAAAAGGGATTTTGTGTTTGGCTTCCTCCCCTGACAATTCTAAATACATTTATTTGCTGTCTTTTCCACGGTGAAAGTTATTTCTTTTGTGCCTGATTCCCGTGTCTGCTAAATTCACAAACTTGCTTTGTTGTAGTTAGACATTTCAGATTTTTTCACTCTACAGCACAACTTTACCCTTTGAATTACAACTACATTGTTTGTTACAATCACTCCATTACCAGATCAACACTGAACCATCTCTTATTCATGTATGTTTGTTCCTTGTTGTAAATACAATGAATACACATACATGTCTGTAAAACTTTCTACAAATTTTATCCATACACTTTTGAACTCACAGCAACGCGCGAGCACAATGACTAGTTATACATATACTAAAACTCAACACACAGTTACTGTTCATTATTTCAAGTTTGCCACTTTTGCTTTGCTGTCAAACGGAGAGCACAATGGGGACACGTGGATCTTCACCGCTTCTTCCCTTCCGCCTCTTCGCCTCATCTGGCAAAACATTGTCCCCTTTAACTTTGTTGCTCGCAATTAACAGAACAAATATTCGAAACCTCAAACCAATAAATCGAAGAAAACCTAAAACCCTCAAATCAGCAAAGCGAATTCCCACACTTATCCGAACTTCGAAACCAACAAATCAATTTCAAGTGTTAAGCGGCTAGGTTCTAGGTCTTCTAATTTTGGTGAGCTGTTTTCGTACGAACGCCATCGAACCGTACCGTGTCGCCGTCTACAATTTAAGGTATGAGGGGTTTCAAATTTATTTCTACAAGATTTTTAACAATCCAAGTGAACATCGAAGCAGTTATCCATCGCTGAAGCAGAGTGGGTAGTATCAATTGCTCCTTTTACAAATTGTAATCACTGCCAATTTTCCCACTTCTACAAACTTATTTCTACAAGAATTTTTTTTTTTTTATCTCAATTTTTTGTTTAAATGTTGATTAACGTGCTTATTTCTTATTAGTGGTACATAATTTGGTTTGCAAAGTTGGTTTGAAATTTTGTCTTTCTAGCATTATTCATGTCTAAAACATGTAAAATGAAAAAAAAAAAAAATTGTAAACGATAAAAACAGAGCTAATTGCCAAGAGGAGCATTTTTGCACACCATCATTTAGTGTGATGTATAATCATCACCCTATTTATCACCGTTAGATGAGTTTGAATTTCAAGATGATAAGCACATATCTCAAAATTCAAACTTATCTAACGATTATAAATAAGGTGATGAGCACAAATGCACTCATTGGCAAGAGGTTAGTAGTCTTTAAACTAAAGTTGTAGGCTATTACAGTCATTATATTTCAAAATAGATTTTAATAAATAAAAAAAAACAACAATATCTAAAATAAGTAGATTAAAAAAAATAAAAAAAATAAAAAATAAAAAAATAAAGTTAAACAGTAAGAAAGAGCTAATATGGCAAGTGACTAGTAGTCATTGAGCTAACATGAGTGAGATTTGAAATAACATCTAAATTTAATTTGTTTGAAATTACATTACTGTCCATGATTTTATTTGTGATAAAAATTTTAATTGTCTTTTCACTCTTTTTTAATTGACAAATAAGACTTTTATTAATAGGTTGTTTAAATTTTAATTAATAGATACGCTTTATCTATATGCCACTATAAATACTTTTATTAATAGGTTGTTTAAATTTTAATTAATAGATATACGTATGCTTTATCTATATGCCACTATAAATACTATGTGTTTAATTAGTTTATAGACTTTTATCATCTGCGTGTTCTTTTCTTTTGCAAAATATAAGCAGTGTGAGAGAAACATGATCACATAATATAATCACTAAAAGAAGATATGTAGTTTTCTTACATATATATAGTCATTAATCTAACGTTGTAGGTGGTCTTTTGTCTCTGTCTTTTTCTTTTGTTTTTCATTTTGTTTTTCTTTTCGTTTGTGTGTATAAATAGGTATTGTGTCTTTCGCAGGGTTCCATCATTTTTGTAGGTACGCGAATTATGTAATAAGAAAATGTACATTGTTGCTGTGAAAAGAGTTAAATAATTTTCCTGGCCAAATTTGTACATCAAAATGGGATTGGGTGGGCTCATTAAATTAATTAAACCAAAACGTTCCACGCATGGACGCTTCGTTATATGTATAACCTTGAAGCATAGTTCCACTGGATTAAATTGCGAAATCAAATGTTGACAACCATATAACAAGGAAGCCTAAGAATGTATAAGGAAGAATTGAAATAGTATTCTTAATTATGTCAAAAGATAAAAATAAATAAATAAATAAAGGGTTTTGGGACGGTTGAAACAATACATTGTTCAGATTGCATTGTTTTTTATTTATTTTAAACAAACGATATGATATACATTAAAAGGGAGGAGGTGGGTTTAGCCTCACAATAGGTTAGCAATAATGTAGTTCAAATTCGTCTTTAGCGAGAATTAAATCTAATATCTCTCAACCCCAACCCCAGCTTTGTTTCCTTTTGGTTCCATGTGTTGCCTTTTAATTCCTTGATAATTACTAATATATAACTGGTATTTTTTTAATCTTATTTGTTTATATACAAGCGATTTTCAGAGATACAAGATTGAAACCATGGCTTCAAACGTACAGAAGAACACACCCTTAAAAATGCGCATGGTTCTGTTGGCCTATAATAAAATTCATGGCTTTGTGCACATGAGGCAGGAATAACAATGACGAAATATGTATAACCTATATTTATTTATTTTTAATTAATGAGTATACGTATTCTTTTTCTATATAGCACTATATATAAATAATATGCGTTCAGTTTATAGACTTTTATTAGCATCGTGTTCTTTATTTTTGCATAAAAATTAGTGTGAGAGAAACATGATCACTTATATGGCATTATATAGTCCCTAAAAGAAGAAATGTAGTTTTCTCACTTGTATAAAGTCATTAAACTAACTTTGTAAGCTACTTAGTACTACGGTCTAGTGGTATTCTCTTCACTAGTAAGTAAAAGGTCTTAGGTTCGATTCTAGCCAAATGCAAATTTAAATCATATTATTACTAGCTCATTGTGAGGCTAAGTCCACCCCTCTCCATTAGTTAAAAATAAAAAATAAAAAAATAAAAAAACTTTGTAAGTGCTTTGTCTTTTGTCTCTCTTTTCTTTTCTTTTCGTTTGTGTGTGAAGTAGGTATTATGTCTCTCCGCAGCGTTCCACCATTTTTGTACGTAATAAGAAGAAAAGTGTACTGTCGTTGAGAAAAGAATTAAAATAATTTTTCTGGCCAACCATTTCTCCATAATAAGCGGACTGGGTACTCATTAAATTAATTAAACCAAAACGTTCCACACATGGACGCTTCTTTATATGTAACCTTGAAGCATAGATCCATGCCATTGTAGTTGAGAGAGAGAGAGAGAGAGAGAGAGAGAGAGAGAGAGAGAGAGAGAGAGAGAGAGAGAGATAATGGAAGCAGCTGGTCGTGAACTGCAACAGTTTCAAGGAAAGCTCTCTGGCAAAGAAGAAAAAGAAGTTGAAACACGCAGTGATGATGAGTATCATCCTAAACGAGGAGGCTGGATTACCTTCCCTTTTGTCACTGGTTCTCTCTCCATTTTTCACTCTCTCTTTCAGTTTTTTTTTTCTTAATTGGCTCCTTATTCTTTAACCGATCTTAAAGTACATCAGTATATATACATGTTATATGCAAATTAACAATGAGTCACTCTACTAATTTTCTCTTACTAGAATTATGTTATTGTCGACCATATATATATATATGCCAGACGAATATGAATTCGGCCACAATCTAGCCAGATAACGTTTCTCATCTTCAATTTTAGTATATGCATGTTACCTAGGCTTTTTTTGACCAAAATCTCACTTCCCCGGCCCCCTAAACCTGCAACAATGTGACTTTACCTCATAATATTTTATTTCACGTCTAAATAAGCTACTTGATTCCAATCAAGTTGGATCAAAGACGCACAGTTAAAAATTCAAAGGAGATGAGTGAGATTTTCGTCAAAGCACACAGGCCTCATTATGCACAGATAAGCCTATTGGGTTAATAATTTCCTGATTAAATGATGAACATATATACGTACAAATGCAGGAGGTATGTTGGGAATGTCTGTAGCAGGTGGCGGGTGGGCATCGAATTTGCTAGTATTTCTGATAACAAAGTTCAACGCGAAGAGCATAAGCGCTACAAAAATCGGTAATGTCATTTTTGGCACCAACAATCTCCTCCCCATCGTCGGAGCCTTCATTGCTGATTCCTTCTTCGGACCTTTCCCCGTCGTCGCCACTTTTTCCTTCATTTCTTTATTGGTAAAGATTACTCACTAGTTAACTACTTTATACTCGATCAATTTCAACTTACTGCATCTATGCTGTCTGCAACTAAAGGCATAATTTTATAAGTTGGGGGTGATTTGTCATTCCAAAGAAGCAAGAAAGATAGTGGGAATCTTGGAGAAGTGAGGGAATTGTTAAACCAAGCGACAATTCTCTATTAAAACATACCATAACGATTAGTTAATGGTATTAGTTGGTAGGTGATCCTCTACTACAGTAGTGAGGGAGAAGTGTTGTCCTTTACACCACAACGTGAGTTCAAAGTCCGTTAGCTTCCTAATCTAAGATCTAATCTAACAAATATATCGTTTGAAAATTATATATATGTGTGTGTGTGTGTGTGTGTGTGTGTGATGACTATAGTCAATTATCTTAAATAACTGAATGATTAACTTTCATCAGGGTTTGATCATATTAACCCTAATAGCTTCAATACCCTCCTTGAGGCCTTCAACATGTGTAACAATCGGCTCATCCCTCACTTGTGAAGCTCCATCAAAGTTTCAATTCTCAGCCCTCTATGCAGCAATATCACTAGCTTCTCTAGGACTTGGAGGCACTAGCTTCACAATTGCAACCATGGGAGCTGACCAATTTGATAAGCCCCACGACCAAGGGGTTTTCTTTAACTGGTATTTTCTGGCCTTGTACTTGGCCAACGTCATCAGCATCACAGGCATCATCTACATTCAGAACAACGTGGGATGGGGATTAGGGTTTGGGATTTGTTTCGTCGCAAATGCTATTGGATTAGTGGTGTTCTTGTTGGGAAAGCGATTTTATAAGCAAGTTAAACCAAAGGGTAGCCCGTTCGTTTTCATAGCACGTGTATTGGTTGCAGCCATTTGGAAGAGGAAAGCATCAGCTGCAACTTCAAGAGACACAGATTATTATTACGGAGATGGAACTTCGGTTGACAACACAATACCAACAAAAAGATTCAGGTATGCTGATAATTCTGTTCATGTCTAAATTTATTTTTAGCCAATTAACTTTTGTTTGTTTTTTCTATGTTAGTTGAATTCTTACTTAGACCATCTCCAATGGTTGGGCTAAAAGTCAAATTTTTTAGCCCGAAAAATTTAGTTTTTAACCCAAAAACAGATTTTCTACTTCAACCGTTCTACCCTAAAATTTTAGCCCGGGATTATTAAAGAATGAACTTAGGCTTTTTTTTTTGTTAAATTAATTTTTTTTTTAAAATATGTAGACTATCGTAAATTAATTTTATGAACATTTTAATGTAAAAAAATTTAAATTCCGATAAATATTGGGTAGAGTCCACCCCGATTTATGGGCTAAATTTCGGGGGGAATTTGGCATTGGTTTAGCCTTTAGCTCAAAATTTCCCCTTGGGTTGGAGTGGGTTTGGGGGGAAATTTTGGGGGGTAATTTGGCTTTTAGCCCACCATTGGAGTTGGTCTTAATTTTGTATTTTGGCTAAATTTATTGGCTACTCCACATAGACAAAAATTAGTATCAAAATATAGTCATCATCAAGTTATTTTTACTTTATGTACCTGAAAAATGCAAGCGTCAGATAAACAAATATTTCACTTAATTGTGTTCTTAAACAACCAACATTGTTGTAAAGATTATTTGCATGGGTACATCATGTCACTATGCATTAGTACCCTCCTAGTTTATTCTATAACACAAGGAAGCTGCATTATTGTACTCCATTTTTTTATGCAGACTCTTGAACTGTGCGGCGCTAAAAACCGAAACAGACAAGCAATTTGATGGCTCATATGCAAGATCATGGAAGCTGTGCACTGTCAAAGAAGTGGAAGACCTTAAAACCCTAATGAAAATCATGCCACTATGGTCTACTGGTATATTTTTAAGCACTCCAATTGGTATTTCTACCAGCCTTTTCATACTCCAAGCCCTAACTATGGACAGGCACCTTGGACCACAGTTCATAATCCCTGCTGGTTCATTCGCAGTCTTCAACCTTTTAGCCACAGCCATCTCCATTTTCATAATAGATAGATTCGTACCACCCAAGTTAACACCCCTCCAACGAATAGGGATTGGTCACGTGATCAACATTGTTGCATTTATTGTGTCAGCCCTAATTGAAAGGAGACGATTAGGAGTGGTTAGAGAACATAACCTCATGAACCATCCCGGTTCAGTGGTGCCCATGTCAGCCCTATGGCTCGTGGCATCGCTTTCTGTTTTGGGAATTGGAGAGGGGTTCTATGTCCCTGGACAAGTTGCATTGTTCTATGAAGAGTTCCCAAAATCACTAAAAAGTACTGCAACGGCTATGTCATCGTTGCTGATTGGAATTGGGTTTTTTCTGAGCGCTGCAATCACGAATTTGGTAGACCGGACCACAGGGTGGTTACCAAATGATATAAATCAAGGGCGGCTGGACAATGTGTTTTGGATGTTGGCAGTGATTGGAGTGGTGAATTTTGCGTACTATTTGATTTGTACCAAGTTTTTTAAGTATCAAAACCAAAATGTTGAACTCAAAACTTAAAATTGTAATGGAAAATGTCTCCAAGTTCTAAGAATTGAGGGAGACCAACTTACTCATCACTTAAGAATAATTGCGGTACAAACTCTCAATAAACTTCATATTATTTTTTCCCTCGCGCACCAGACCTAAATGAGGACAAAAGTCTTTCTCGGTGGCCTCCTGAGACAAACAAAGAACACATATTACTCTAAAACAAAATACTTTTTTGAAGTTGAAACCGATTAAACTTTAGTTGGTGCATCAGCCCATGGTGAAATTAGTACATCCTTTAGTTGGTTTTCAATAATAATGTTTGGTTTAGCTGTCATTCGATGGAAGTTTGGTTTGGAATTTTGCGTGGATTAGGTGATGGCTTATATAAATGCATATACATAAAAACCTTATCCTCCAATTGATTCAAATGTAATCTATTGAATTCACCAAAAGAAGAAATTCCCAGCAGAAGTGAGCCAAATATCACTTATCAATAGAATTAGTGAGTGGATCAAGTTTGCTTTGGCCCCTTCCAAATCCATACAGAATTCTGCATCCTGAAATAGATCATTTCAATACTTTAATGATACAGACTGATCCTTACAGCAAGTAAGAGATAAGCGATTGGCAGGAAAGAATTCGCCTAACAGGCTTGACATTTTGCCCCTTCTAGCTTTAAGTAGGGAAGAAGACGACTTTACAAGGGAGTATTGACCAACTGCTATTGTCTACAAGTGCAAATAAAGACAATTTTTCTAACGGAGTTGGACTGATGGAAGGAGTAGGATTCTCGTATTTTTTTTTTTTTCCTTCCCTTTCCCACCCTGATGAAATGAGGTACCGACAGGGGCATTGACTGGAAAAAAAAAAAAGTTTTGCACGGGGCATGTTTGTTTGTTTGTTTTTTTTTTTTTTTTTGTCATACACGGGGCATGTTTGTTACTCTTGAGGTTTTGTTTTTGTCCTTAATATATTATATTTTGTCATTTTTATTAAATTTCAAGCCCTTTAGTTAAATAATTTTCCTGGGCAAGCAAAACTTACTCCAATAGTGGTCGGGTTGGGTGGGCTCATTAAATTAATTAACCACCAATACGTTCCACACATGGACGCTTCTTTATATGTACAACCTTGAACCATAGTTCCATGCCATTTTAGTTGAGAGAGAGAGAGAATGGAAGCAGTTGCTCCTGAACTGCAACAATTTGAAGGAAAGCTCTCTGGCAAGGAAGAAAAAGAAGTTGAAATATGCAGTGATGATGAGTATCATCCTAAACGAGGAGGCTGGATTACCTTCCCATTCGTTTGAGCATTTAGAAACATGTTATTATCAAATGATGCGTACCTATATATATTATTAGAGTTGTTAGAGATTGAAGTGAAACGGGAGCCATGTGTTATTCTATTTATTTTTTTCATTAGTATCAGATAAGAGAAATGAACGTAGAGACGGACAAATGAGGAAAACATGATTACTTCTGCTTTTCATCTTTTTGTACTACCCATATGATACAAGCATACATCTCTTTTAATGTATGTAAAAGGCTTACACACCAAAACAATAAAAACCAAACTTCTACTATTTAAGCAATATAATTTTGACTTCTATTCTTCCACTTTCCACCCTTGCCATATGTGGTTATTTTCTTTATGTTCACACCAATTTCACAATAGAAATCATTATTTGAGTATTTATAGTCTCAATAACTACTAATGTCAGTGAGAAACAATTCAAGAATTAATTACAAAAAACAAAAAGGCACAACTTTGTATTACTTGTAGGGCAAGTAACCCCATTATTTTCTTAAAAAAGGCACAAGGTACGGAGAAATATCATCACAGTAATTCCCAAGCCTATCTTTTCTCTTTATGTAGCTCCACCCCTCTTTCTCTCCTTCAGTTAAATTTAGGCCACAACGCATTGTCAAACACGCTCCCTGACACTGAGCTAAGGAACTGAATGCTTGTTTACTACAAAGCCGTTCACAATATTCATCAAGCAATCCAAGTAATCTATAAAACATGGTTTCAATTTCAATATTTTTCAACAATGATTGCATGAAACATTCACTATGAAGCATGAACTCTAAGTTTACGTTTTTTTTTTTTTTTTTCCAAATTATAGATTCAACTTAAATTTATTGTTCTTTTAATTGTGGTGAATTGAATATGCGTGAATAAGAGAAGAAAAAAAAAAGGGATTTTTCAATCCCTTCACGCATGGGAGCCGCAGCTTGAAGCCGCATTGCCCGAGCCACCAAGTCGTTTCTGCTCCAAAACTCTAAGGTCCAAAACAAAGCCGTTTTGCATCACCTTTCTTACGGACCTGGGCTGCCTGCAGTTGATCTGCAACCCTATTGGGCATATGCACCAAACCGTCCCACTTGTTTTTTTTTCTTTTGGGCCATGTTTTATTTTTGACTCGCATGAAATAACAAGCCTGTGGGTTAGGCCTTGTTTTTCACTTTTCCTTCTTAGCTCAATAATTAGGTATATAATCTGTTAACCCCTTTACTTCTCCTTTGTTGCCCAGCAACCCAACAACCACTCTTTTTGGCATGCAAGCGACGACAGTCCCATATTTTGGGTCATCACTCATTCTTTTCACACATAGGTCTCGAAGCTATTCCCGTTCACTACATATGTATATTGTGTTTGTTTGCAGGTATCATGAACCTAGAGTTTGTACCTCGAACTTGAAGTTTTGAAAATAAGTGCCATAGAAATTCGAAGTTTCATAAAACAATACACCCGTAAAAATCCGGAGTTCTTGTAGGTGATTTGTTAGGATTACACGTAGATGATGCTTTTAAAAACAATTGCAAAATTTAGTTTGTGCAAATTACTTTATTGTCCATAATTTTATTTTGTGCTAGAAGACAAAAATGTTTTTTCACCTTCTTATAGTTGACAAAAAGAGCTTCATTAATATGTGGTTTAAATTAACTTCTTTCATACAAATCTGTTATGTGTAAATAAACTAACTTGAAATAGGTCCAATTTTATGGAAAGAGATCCTCTTCGGATCCCTTCCACCAAATCCACCTAATCAATCAATCCAGACCCTTGATATTTGATCCAACGGCTACAAATAGGGGGCCCCTTTAAAAGTTATAATAACTTTAGCCGTTGGACTAAATTTCAAGGGTCCGAATTAGGTAATTGGGTGGATTTGGTGAAAGAGATCTGGAAATGATCCCTTTCCCAATTTTATGGCCTAACAATTAGATTAGTCCAATTTTTAGTTATTTTTTTATTTAGGTACATGAATAGGACTCCATATGTTATCACTTTTTGTTGTTAGGTTGATACTTTGCATTGTGATTACTATTTTACTCTACTATAGCTATTCAATGGAAAAAGAAAAAAAAAAGCAAAAAAATAAGAAAATGATACGATCGGTACGTTGATAGCTATTCTCTTTGAGGATAATCGCTAAAAAGATAGCGACTAATATGCTTGAAAGTCGCTATCTTTGTACCGATCCCTCCCTTTTCAATTTTTTTCCAGCTTTATTTCTTTTTTTTATCTTTTTTTTTCTTTCTCTTATAATAACAACAAACTATCATATTCGTGTTTTTCAAAATATATTTTTTCCATGCAAAATATATTATAATTTATTTTTAAACACTTGTAATCAATGATTTAAAACCTAAATTTAAAGATATTTTTCTATTTTCTCACTTTAAGAATCAATAAAAAATAGTTTCAGGACCTAATAATCGGTAGGATCACATCCAAAGGTTTTGCAATATTTTCCTTAACTCCAGCGCAAAATATTTCTTAAAGCTAAAAATTTCAAATTTTTTTTCTTCACAAAAAACTATGTGCTATAAGCCAAAGTCAGAGTCATTCTATTAGCACCACATATTTCCTAAAATTAATTTAGGACATTTCCAAAATTTCGGACACCTATAAATCTCTTGGGGGACCTCGCTATTAGTTATATTATTTTTCTATTTTTTTTTCAACTCAGGTACCCTATTAGTCGACATAAACCCAAATTTCAGCTGATCTTTTACAATCTAAACTACCTATCATATAAGTACTTTTACAGTCTAAACTAGATGTCATATAAGTACTTGTACAAGCTAAATTACCTATCATATTATAATATTAGGCGGCATAAACTTAGATTTCAACTGATCTTTTATAATTTAAACTACCTATTATATAAGTACTTTTACAGTTTGAACTACGTGCCATATAAGTACTTGTACAAGCTAAACTACCTATCGTATTGTAACTACCTATCATGGTGGAATAAGTAATTTTACATGATTCTAACAGTAAGATGTAGTCCTCCATCTTGGTAATGTTAAAAGCCCCCGAAGCTAAAACGATCAATGTCAAAAGCCTCTTGAGCAATTACTTACATAAGACAATTAATGTATAATGCTCACGAATCATGTAGACTATAATCATGTAACAAATATCAGCAAAAATAAAGCTTACTGTTGTAAACGACTCAACGAAAACATGTAAAATTACTTGTAGTTCTCATAGCTTCATACGAATTCAAATTCAAATTTGGATACTAATCTGCAGGAATCGCGAGGAAAATTCAAAACAGGAGTCAGATAGAGTTTTTGATGAAACGACGAGATTTGATGAGTAACTTTTTTTTTTATTTTTTTAATACAACGATAAATTTTATACTAAAAAATATGAGAGTTTTTATGAAATGATGAGATTTGATGTGTAACTTAAAGTTCTGTGTTAATTCTGGAAGAGTCATGATAAAACATTTAACGACAGTCGGTGCAATTTTGTTTTCAAATTATGTACACTTTAATTGCTCTACTTATTAGACCCTACATACGACTGTGCAATACATTAGACCCATATCAAAACATACGGATCAGGATCATCTCTTGAGCAAAGGGTGAGGATCCTCCTAATCAAGCCCATCAGGCCATTGAAATTTTATCCAACGGCTACAAATAGGGGGCTCCTCTAAAAGTTATAATAATTGTAGCCGTTGGATAAAATTTCAACGGTTCGATGGGCTTGGTTAGGAGGATCCTCAGACTATGACTTTGATCCATGTATTTTTGTTCCGTGTCTCATATTACTTTATTCTGTCAAGTTGGTAAAAAAAATCTTTAGCTCTTGACTTATGGTAAACTAACAAAAAATAATGCCCTTATGCCATGCACATTAGCCAAGTTATTGATTCTTTTAACCAACCGGATTTGAATCAGGTAACTTATTTAGACGCGAAATAAAAACATATGAGGTAAAGTCACAAGATCGGTTGAAGAAGTAAGGAACCAATTAAGAAACAAAAACTGAAAGAGTGAGTGAAAAATGGAGAGAGAACCGTATGTATCTTCCTATTTAAAGGGCTTCAAATGTATTTTTAAAGTAGTCAATTAGAGAATTAAAAAGTTAATGTAAGAAGAGAGTGAGTTTTCTCCTTCCTTAAAATCAAGTGTGAGATTTGGTAGCATATCTCCCTATTTTTGTCTTCTTTTTTTTTTTTTTTTTTTTTTTTTGTGAAGCTTGTGCCAAAAAACACTACTCATGGGCTTGTTGGCTTTATATATAAGAAGATTAGGCATGAGTTAATTAAATATGCATTTAATTCGTGTGTATATGTACCCAAATTTACACTGCAGACATATGTTACAATTATTTATACTATGAATTTGGTCAAAAAAATAAATAAGAAAACATTCATGGCATGGGGTCTTTTACATATAACTAACCAAAATGGCCTAATGTATGGTAGATTGGGAATTAATTTGAGAAAATTTTATATTTTTCTGACTCAATTTATGTCATACGTGCGTCGTTACTTATGATTACTTGAAATATACAGTGCGCATGATACAAGATGCTCTGTTCTACGTATGCAGTACATACAATACACAATGCTTAAGTGCTAATAAATTAATAAGATAGTGCATATGTTGCTAATTATTTGTTGGGCCAACTTCGTAATGTTATCTTCGAAACTTTCATTTCTTTTTATTTTCATTAGACGATTGTTCATGCATACAAAATATAAGTGATAAAAATCAAAGAAAACCAATGGATTTATAACTGTTGAATTGAATAAATTAAAGAAAATCAATGGACCAAAATAAGTAGGAGTGTGTACAAGAATAAAGAGGGTATGTGAAAATCATTGTCCATAACTATAATCAAATGCTGGTGGTCAATAAAATGCTGAAATGCCTATATGAATCTTTTTATATCGAGAAAATGAAGATTTTTTCGTTTGTTAACACAGTCAATTGTCAATTTCGCAAGCAAGCACCATAACTATAATCAACCGATGGTGGTTAAGAGATGATTGAAATGCTTCTGTGAGTCTTTTGAGTTCGGAAATAGAATCGGTTGTCAATTTCGCAAGCAACCAGGCAGCAAGCAGCTTCAAGAAATCTGTATGAACCGAAAACCATTGTCCATAACTATATTCAAACGAAGGTGACAAAGAGAATACTAAAATGTCTCTATGAGTCTTTTCAGTTTGAGAAAAATGAAGATTTTTCTGTTTGTTAACACAATCAGTTGTCAATTTCGCAAGCAAGCACCATAACTATAATTAATCAATGGTAATAAAGGAAAAGTTGAAATGCTTCTACGAGTCTTTTCAGTTCAGAAACACAATCGGTTGTCAATTTCGCAAGCAACCAGGCAGCCAACAGCTTCAAGAAATCTGTATGAACTGAAAACCGTGGCTGCGCTGGCTGGTTAGCAAAACTACCGGTTCCGCCAGTTGTAAACAGTTCCGTATTCATTACAAAAACGACCAAATTCTTTTAATCGCAACGACATGCCATTTTCTGCGTTCGTATATTGTCGCCGCCAGTCAACCTCTTCGCTCAGAAATTAATGGCGCGTTTCTTGTTCACCAACGGCGTTGTTTCGCCACCCGCGACCACTCCTCCGGTCGCCGCCTTCCTCGAAACCCACCCAGGCGCGTACACGACGTCCCGAACTCACAACGACGCGTCGTTCGTGCTGTTCTGGGAAAAGCACCTGAGGAGACTGGCGGACTCTGTGACAATCCTCTACAATTCGAATCCTCAACTTCTCTTCGGACCCCACTGCAAAACGACGCCGCCTTCGCTGCCGTCTCTGTCGTCCGACTCCATCTCGCTCCGATCGACGATTCGCGAGCTCGTGAACCGTTCGATGAAGCAAGTGCTGCCGATTGCTATGGAGGAGAGGAGGGAGGGGGAGGAGCTGTCGATTACGGCGTTGGTCAGTGGCAATTTGGAGAAATTGAGAGTTGGGGATGAGGGTTTTGATGTGAGTATCTACATTGGGAGTTATGCGCCTGCTGTGTTTGGTATCAAAGAAAACGGTGCGTTTTTGGCTGTGGTGGGTCGCGGGAGAGATTTAGCTGCTGCAAAGTACTCGGATTGGGTAAGGTCAGTGTTGTGAATGATTCATTCTTCATTTTTGTTACTTGGATTGTAAGTATTTTGAGCTGTTTCATTGTTTTTTTCACTTGGGTTTTCAATATTTTGAGTAGTTTGATTGATTTGGTGCTTGCGTTTAAGTTGTTTTAGCTGTTTGATTGTTGGGTAGCTTGAATGTTCTTGAGCAGTTTGATTGTTTTGTTTCTTGGTTTTTAAGTATTTGGAGCATTTTGATTGTTTGTTACTTGGATTTCAAGTATTTTGAGCACTTTTATTGTTTTGTTACTTGGGTTTCAAGTATTTTGAGCTGTTTGACTGTTGGGTTGGCATAATGTGCAGGATGAGGAAGTCTTTGGAAAGGTTGAGGCCGCCGAAAGGGACGGAGCTCTTGTTGTCCAATGATGGTGATCGGATTCTTGAGGGCACCGTGTCTAACTTGTTCGTTGTCCGCCGGAAGGTTAGAGGCTATAAGACTTTGTAATTTCGAACCACATTAGGAAAATTCGTGTGTAACTAAGTATTATGTCTTGCGTAACTAAGTATTATGTCTTGCTACTTTTATCAATAAGTTCCAGTTATAGATAGTTGCATAATTGGAAAAACAATGAAACTGTTCTCAGGATATCAGTGAAGCTAAAGCCAAAAGTATGCACTGTTTTGAAGTACAGACAGCTCCTCTTAGTGGTGTCCTTCCAGGAATTATTCGGCAAGTGGTCATTGAGTATGTTCCCTCCTACTATTTTTTTCAAATGTATTTACTATACAGATAGCGTTATCAGCGCCATTGCAACAGAAAAGAAAAAGAAACAGAAATCATTTGGATGGATTTTTCATTATGTTGCTACCAGAGTTTGGTAGCTGACATCTGATTGTTTCTTTATGCATGGTGGTCTTTTGTTCTTCTCTGGTGGCCAAACAAATTATGATTTAAAACAGGAAGTCCTATTAGACTTCTTTGGTGTCCACGAATTTAGTTGTATGCTTGAAATCAAATCTATTATTACTCTGGTGGATGGTTTAAAAGTTGAACTATTGCAAGTCTGTAATGTTTTCCCCATAATGTAAGTGAACACTAACGAGTGACCCTGGAGGCGGTATTAAATTGGCAATTCGAGACTAGGATCGTGCACTGAGTTTACTTTTGATTAATTGATTTCCAATTTGATAGGTATATCGAAATTGATAAAGTGCACATATTGACATCTGTTATGTTGGTTTTTCTTCTGGTAATTTATGTAGAGTCTGCTTGAGCAAGGGAATTCCCTTGAGAGAAGTTGCACCATCGTGGTCAGAGAGAGAATATTGGGCAGAGGCATTCATTACAAGTAAGCCTTTACTTCTCTCTTTTTTCAGTGCCATGCAATTTGTTAACTATTCAAGTAACAAGATATCGTTGCCTAAGAGATCAGTAAATTTAAGGCCTGTCGACACTTGTTGTGGGGATTTAGGACTGATACCACTTTTAGAACTAATTGCATTGTAGCCAGTATAGCAAAGGGCTTTGACCAGCAAACAATATAAATGAGGATTTTAGTTCGGTTGCAATTCTGCAAACCTTTTGGGGACATTTTCAAGTCTAATTATTTGTGTTTCCTGTCAATTTCGGAGTTTCAACATCATATCTGCTAATTGTATAATGAAAGGATTAAATTCTACATATATCACTGTTTTTATATGATATTAAAGTCAGATGAAACAATCAGGCATAATTGTCGTACTGTTACATGGAAAGTTGTATGCCATTTGATTTTAATATTATGAAAACGAGTAACATTTTGTGTGTCAGAACATGAAATAACATTAGCTTGTTAGTTAATTAGATTAGAATTTAGGGGTCGATAGTTTTTTCGCTAGTTTGATGCATCAAGCATTCCCATTCTGATTATCAAATGCTCTGTGAAAACTAACTGTTCCAAGGGATTTTATTTGAGGCAACACTGCACTATATATTAGAATATTTTGTATGATTAATATTGCAGGCAGCTTGAGACTTCTGCAGCACGCGAAGACAATTAGTTTTCCAAGTTCATGGGAATCACTGGATTCTAATTCTTTGGAGAACATCACATGGATAGACAAGCATTTTGAGGTGTGTGCATCTAAAGTTTTAAGATCTCGCAACTGTTCTTTGCATATCATAATTCTCTGCTTTTTAATCACTATGTATTATTTTTAATATAACTAGGACGGGCCTGGGATGATCACGACAATAATCCAGGTAAATCTAGATATTCTTCTTCTCTTGCACAAAATGTCAAATTGTTCCACCCACAATGAAATAAGAATAAAGTAGTCAATTCCCCGTGTAAAGTGAACTGCTTTAACATCATTCCTCATGATTCTGATAACTCTTTTTTTTTTTTTTTTTTTTTCGGGCAGAAAGAGGTCATGGAAAGGGCAGTTTTAGAAGGGTACTCTGTCAGTTACCTTGTATAAAAGGTGGACAGATCTTCTTCTTGCATAGTACTTGTACGTCTCCATGAGTTTATCGTCTTGTCCCTCCCTTCAATGCTGCAACGGGTGATAACTAAGCTTGAATTTACGTCGTTTGTCAAGTAAGCTTTCTATGGTTCTTTTAGTCCAGTTCAAGCAAACCAAGGAATATAATGTAACGGATCTACTTTGTATAGAATGTAAACCCTCCTAGAACATAGCTATATAGTATCAAGCCTCTATCACAGATACAAATTAGTTTGATCTCTTTGCGCTCGATGAAATTGGCAATAAGTTTGAAGACATTCGATATGCTTATATTTTAGACATTGTTATGCATATTTGATATTACTGCTGGTACTCATGGTTTAGTCCTGTGAAGATTGGTAGACATGTCTCATACTTCCAGTGTACCCGTTCCAAACTAGGCACGAGCAACATCGGTTGTCATGTATGAGAATCCCGGAAGCCAAATAGAACCCAGTAACTTGTCACGTACGGTCTCATCAAAAGAACAGAACCCTTCTTTGTAACCACCGGAATAGCCGATCTTAGCAGGAATTCAGCTTGGTGGCACCCTTAATTGTTGGGGACCAACTTTTGCTTCATCCTTTGCACAGTTGCAGCTAAAGCTGTGTGTGAACCCTAAAAATGTAAAAGCTTAAATGCTTTATTGTCCAATGTCTTTGCTTTTTCTGAGTTGGAATAACAACATAACATGGGCTGCTGTTTGCCAGTAGAACAAGCATCTTCTAATCTTTCCTTAATTAAGTAGCTAATTAATTACTTATGGCCTAAAACATCTCTAATTTTGTTTTCCATCTCTTCATTTGTTGTTGTTGATGTGGACCTTGGTATCTTTCCTCCATAATCGTGGATTGGATTTTGGTTTACGAGAATATAGTGATAAGATTGGTTTAGGGATAAGAAAGCATCAAAATCTTGAGTTCAATTGACTGCTTTGGTGCGGGAGGAGGTGCACACTGTTATAACCAAATTAGCTCCGCATGCATTGTTTTTTTGCGTTGGATGATTTCATGCGTTTAATATTTTTTTTTTTTTAAAAGAAAAGAACGACTATTACATCCACGTTGCAATGACATTTCATAATATTGATACTGACTACAGTTTTTACATGTATTTGATACAATCAAAATCTCAACTTTAAGTCATTCATAGTATTGTAGCCGAATCCTGTATTCGTACGCAATAAAATTTATCAGAGTGTTGCCTACATATCTCATAATAATAAACCTAGCTGCACCACCCCTTTATAAATTTGAATGGATTGGGATGACAATTAGCATAGACCAGCTTCACCTAACTTTGAGACCCACTATAAATTATGTAGTGCCTTTATATGTTAATAACACCCTGTCAGTTGGTCATCCAATCGAAAAGTAGTACTAAAAACAATAATAAATCTTGAAAGTTATGTCGTGTCACGTCAAATCATATTATAATACGTTCAGATTTTAAAATTAAAGTTCAACCGTATCATGTTACTGTTATTTTAGATTTCCGTTATTTCTTAGAAAAACAAGTTTATGTTACATATTTAACGTAAAGTATAAATTCAATTCATCCTAATTTTAGAAAAGGCATAATAAACCCATAACATTTAAAAATGTGAAAATTTATCAATCTCTTCGTATAACATTAGTTAAACGCGTTTGTTGCATCAAAAACTCAAATTGTCTGTATTTAGCAGGGACACAACATTTTATCAATCGTATAGCGACTCATGTCAACAGTTTAAAAAAATTAACTCTAACTAGCTACCTTCGTATCAAAATTAAATCGAAAATCACGAAATTTGGACTTAGAAAACGCTCACAAAGAACTTTTTTGAGGCCACTAGCGTGTAGTACGAAGCCCACAACTCGGCCCTTTAACCCTGTAAAAAAATCTGAGGAAAAAAAAAAGTAACCGAAGGAAAACCAGAACGAACGGTGTTGATAAATGGTAGTAAGCATCGAGCCAAAAACCTTCCTCCTTCCCTTTCTCCATCGTCAGATCGCTTCCCTCTCCAACGCGCGCCAAATACAAACACTTTCACCTTCCCCCCTCTCTCTCTACGTATACAGGTACGAAAAGTTCCCCTCTTTCTGCTCTAACGGCGGCAGACCAAAACCTAAGGGCCGGCCTAGGGCTCCGATTCCGATTTCCGATTTTGTTGTTGAATTGTTTGATGAAATGCAGTGAATCGTTGTGAGTAATGGCGGAGGCACCGACGAGTCCGGCCGGCGGGAGCCACGAGAGCGGCGGCGAGCAGAGCCCCCAGGGAGGAGGAGGAGGAGGCGGCGGCGGCGTCAGGGAGCAGGATAGGTATTTGCCAATCGCCAACATCAGTCGCATCATGAAGAAGGCTCTGCCGACCAACGGCAAGATCGCCAAGGACGCCAAGGACACCGTCCAGGAATGCGTCTCCGAATTCATCAGCTTCGTCACCAGCGAGTAATTTTCACCCTTCTCTCTCTACTGTTATTTACTTTGCTTTTCAATCGGAATTTTTTGTGCTAATTTGAATTGGGGTTTTTTGGGGTGTTTAGGGCCAGCGATAAGTGCCAGAAGGAGAAGCGGAAGACCATCAACGGCGACGATTTGTTGTGGGCGATGGCCACGTTAGGGTTTGAGGACTATATCGAGCCCCTCAGGATTTACTTGGCTAGGTACAGGGAGGTAACTATTCTTTAACTTTTGCCTTTTATTTCTCCTTTTTCTTTTACTTAAATTCACTTTACATATTATCATTTTTCAAATGGAAATTTGCAGTTTGGTTGTAGCATTTTCTGGGTTTTTTTCCTTCCTATTTTTAATTTATGCAATGGTGTTTTCTTATCAGTTCAATCTAACACGTCCTTTTATTCTTCTTTGTTTTTCCCCTTTGGTTTGATTGGTTGGGATCATTGGATTGTCACAGACAGAGGTAACTAAACATTCTTCAGTGTTAAATCTAGTTTTATGTTCGATTGAAGTTTGAACTACGTTTGAATTGTTTAGTTTATTAGTTTGTATCGCTTTTGGAGCGTTAGAAATGACTTGACCGGAAAGCTTTGAACAGGGTGATGCAAAGGGGTCTGCTAGGGGTGGAGATGGTTCTTCAAAAGGGAATGCTGTTCCAGCAATGCCTGGCCCAAGTGCACAGGTGTAATTTTATAAAGCCGATTAAAATTTTATTCTGTGTAAAGTTTTGAACTTTGAATCGTGACCTCACTCAATTCTCTTTTTGTTGGGTGGTGAATAAATATTGGCAGTTTGTTCATCAGGGAGCATTGAATTATGGCAACCCTCAAGTAACTATCTTTATCTCTCTTCTATTTTCCCATGGACAAACACATGACATATATACACACAAATTGTGTGCTCTCAGCCTCGTATGCATTTGATATTTTTCAGAAACAAGCTAATTAGAATTATTCTAGAATGGGAATCTCTGTAATTGACATATGAATGACTTTGTTCAACTTTTAGGTTGCCCCTTCAAAAAGTTTAGAATGACAGAATCTTAACCAAAATGTACAATTGACATGTTTTCACATTAGTCTTGTTTTGAGCATATGATATGTACTTGCTAAACATTTGGACTAGAGTTGCACTGGTTTTATGTAAATGCTTTCGGTCCATGCTGTCCATTAAAGCCACCAGTAGCTTCTTATGACAAAGACCATAGGGGATTGTGTGTTTTTTTCTATCTAGGTGAAGATGTAGTGATTCTGGGACACATTAATTCGAGTGAATTGTGTATAACAAAATTTCAGTATGTGTACATGATACAATTAATCGATAGTTATGGTTGGCGAAGAACTTGCTGCTTGAAAAATCAATTGCCTTTTATTCTTTGATTCCCGTGAAGGTTTTTTTATAGGATTTACATCCTCCAATGAAACTTTCTGAAGTTGAGAAATTATAGCTTTGCCTGTACCATCTATTGGCTGGTTTGGTAGTTGTCAACATTTCACCATAACTCTGAAGGCAGTTCGATGAAGTCTGTTTGAAGTTTGGAAAAATATAGCTTGATTTTTACCAACTATAGGCTTTACAATTGTCTTGGGGATTCTAATAAGATGCAGCATCTTAGTCATATAGAGAAAACTTGCCTGACACATTAATAGACTGTTTAGAATAGTCTTTTAAGAGAAACATTTTGTCACTTACAAAAATCTTTTACTCTTTTAGATTACTTTTATTTTTCCTAATGGTAATTTCAAAGCTTTTTATTTAAATAGGGAACTAAGGCACATTTTGCACTATCACTGAAAGTAATGGATATCCATGTTTCATAAGAACAGATTCACTGGTGACGGGTTTTCACATTCCTTAAGAACCTGTTTGCGGGTGAAGGTGTCTAGTGTACCCATTAATACCAAGTGTTACTTAAGTGTTCGGGTGGCACTTTTAAGTGTTTCTTTGTTAGTGTGCACATGCTTTTATTGCATCACATTTGTGTCTGCTTTAAGAACAGGATCTCTCACCTTGTAATGTCTTGCATTTGTCAAAACATGCCATGATGCTGAATTTGTTACATTATTTTTTGCTTTTTGGAAAGGATATGATTTCTTATTGGTTTGTATGGTTCTTTTAGTTCACTGAAAGAATCCACTTGCGTTATAATTTTTTTTTTCTGCTCAATTGTAGGAGGATTATTATGTGCCATTGAACAATATGGGTAATGGAAGTTGATGCTTTTGCGAGTGATATGAGGAAGAAGAGAGGACATGGATTGTGGTCAATGTGCAATTGATCTTGATGATGTGTTCCTCAATATCTTGCAATCCAAGCACAGCATCTCGTTGTTCATTCCATGCGAAGCAATGAGTAGAAGGTTTTAATTTCGTCTTATATCATTTTTAAGAACTCGGAGGTGGTAAAGTTGTTAATTTTCAATACTGAAAGTATCATTTATGTGAATGACAACTATGTTTCTGGGGTCTCTGTTTTGGTTGGGGTAGGGTTGATTTGTATTTCGCAGATGCTACCGTTAGCTGGGTTTGTGTAAAGTTTTCTTTGGCTCTGTGTCTAGTTTAGTTGCCTGACCGTGTTAAGAAATGCTGTTTAATCGGTTTGCTATTCTTAGAACCCCATTTAAAGAAAAAAAGGTTGAAATATATGGAGATTTTCATATAACAAGTTGGGTTATCTTACTTTGCTGTCTAGCTATAGCAAGTAATTGTCCTTGGGGATTTGGGGCATGGATTTTGCCCTGTGTGTTGTGTTTTATTCGGGATGCTATCCCGTTCGATGACTGTATTTTTGTTGTGTCACAAGCCAAACGTGCACCGTTGCCGGTATTATAGCAACGAAGTAAACAGCTTGAATTGGTGTTGTATGATGAGGCTCGAAAATCATTCGAAGATTTGAGTTTGAGTTTGTGCGCATAATTTTTCTGTGTATATTTCAAGCTTAAATTTTTCGCTGTGTATGTTTCAAACTCTGATTTTTGAGTTGAGTGTTAAACTAATGAACCTCCGACGTTTGTTATTGTGTTGCTGTGACTTGAAGTCCTAGAAGCCTAGAGTTAGTGAGACGCGGTCGGACCTAAACCTAGTTGGTTAAGCACGTCGAACGTCACTTCGACATGCTTGGCTTACGACTTCTTGCCGGACTAGGGACTCCAGTTACCCGAAACGTTGTGAAAATGTCGAGACTAGAGAGGGTATAGTTGTATTTGTGTGTACCAGAGACCTCCACCAGGCATGAACCAAACAAGAAAGAAACAGTGAGGGATGAGTAGGACATGCAAAAAACCACGAGTGAGTCGCACACAAAAACAATCACCAACCGCCAGTTCTCCACATCATGTCCTTGTCCAAGTACTCCTTCATTATTCACAGGCACACGTGACAGCACGTGATCCTTGTCACCAGCGATGTTTGGATTTTTGAAGGAGCAGGCGTCGTGTTGCTCGCACGTGAGCTATGATAATAGAGAGAGAGAGAGAGAGAGAGAGTAATGGATACATCATAATCATATTGATATGGTCTCTTTATTTTTATGTCTGAGAACAAATTGGGTGTGTTATGCAAGTGATATGTTATACAAATTGAGTGTGACTTCAACACTACGAATCTATTAAAATTAATTTGTTGTACAATTATTTGAATTTTTTATATTTAATCTCAACTATTCATTATACGTACCACTCAAAGGAAAAATTAATTTTCTATATTTAAAACAAATATAAAAATAAAAATAAAAGATTCTACATAAACATCCTACAATGCATCATGTGAGTGTGTGAGTGTGTAGAGAAGCATGTGTGCCACTTAGGCCAACTCAGAAGAAGGGAAGAGGATCCTTTCCGAATTCATTTTGTGGGGATTCTAGAAATCCTTACATTCTAATCGTTCATCGTATATCGTACGGTTAGTTTTCGTCAACTACTATTTGCATTTAATTTTAAATAATAAAAAAATCAAATAATTTCTGATCTCACGATGCATAATGAATGGCTAAATTGTAAGGATCACTAGAATCCTCACAAAGTGGATCAGGTTGAAATCCAAATTTCAAAAGTAGAACATGAGAACATGCATCCTCTCAGGATCCATTGGTCATAATCCACCAAGTCACATCATTTGAGTCATTAAAATTTGATTCAACGATTAAAGTTATTATAACTTTAAAAGTGAGCCCATGTTTGTAGTAGTTGGATTAAATTTCAATAACCCGGATAATGTGACTTGGTGGATTAGGACCAATGGATCCGGAGAGGATCCATGTCCGGTCCAGCTCACACCACTACTAGTAGCACCCTTTCTTCATGCCTCCTTTTATTATTTATTTAGGGGTGTGTGGATTTTATTTCTTACACATTCCTTGGTAATTTTTATCTGTTGATTTTCTTTAATTCATTTAATCCGACGATCGAAAATTAGAAAAATGTGTGAAAAGTAAAATGGGATACATTAATATCAAATCCCTTTATTTATTTATTTCTTTCTTTCTCCCCTCAAATCTTACCTTTTTACTTGCTGTACCCCCCATCCCAAAAGTCTCTGTTGGTCAATGGTCAAAAGGAACCCATATTTATGAACTGACGAATTATCCCTGTTGGTGTACAGCTGGCCACGTTATAATCCACAGAGAAAGAGAGAAAGGGTTGGGGGGTTTTGAGAGATTCGGCCGGCAAACCTCCTCACGTGGGACCAAAACTGGTTTGCCAAGAGATGACAGAGCCGAGTCCGGATCGGAATTTTTTTTTGAGAATCTCGGAGATTTATAAATCGTGTTCGTTTATCGTATATCGTATGATCAGAAATTATCTTAAATATTTTTATTTAAAATTAAACATAAACAGTACCTGACAAAGACTGATCGCATGATGTACAATGAATGAACACGATTTATAAATTTCTAAGATCCTCACCGAAAAAGATCCGGAGAGGATCCTGTTGGGACAGAGCCACCGAGCACCCTTCATGCTCTTTATATTCCCACGTCTCTACTCCGTTTGTTGTCTGAAATGTTTGAAATTTCTCTGGTCGAATATCGAAAGAAGTAAAGAAGGATACAAAAAAAAAAAAAACTCTAAAATTTTGGTTAAATCGACATATTTCGTCTATATTTTCGTCATATCAGTTAAATATCGAAGATATAAACAATGCATCTTACTATTTGTATCGTATTTATTATTTTAGTTTTAATGTCAAATAACCTAATTTTTTGTTTTCATAACGTTGTGCGTTCAATATTAATTCTTAAAGATAATAAGAACTTTAAGTACTTTTGTTTTATCTTTCGCTCAATCCTCAGAGTCTTCTGATTTCAGGGCTCGCTCAACCCTAAATTCATTCACGTTAATTTGTAAAAATATGTTTTCACATGAAATGTAAGATTAATATCTAAAATAGACGAGATGTTGATTAAATCAGTTAGTCAGGTTAATGTTCTTTTTCTTTCATTCAAATTTGAATTTTCTGTAAATGAGAATAGTTTATAATATCTGCTTTTTTTAAAAGTAAAACTCTAAACAATGGCCTATTCTGAATGCAGGAATTATTGTCTTATTTGGATAATTGACTTTTGTATCTTTATATATAGATGGAGAAGACAAATTTAGTAAAATATTCATAATACCAAAAAATGCTCATCTCTTCTTACAACTTTTAAAAAGAACAATTCATTAAATAAGAAACATTAGTAAAATAATTAAAAGAAAACAACCCCGCGTAAAGCGAGTAACTAACCCTGTTTTAAAAATAAAAAATAAAAAATCATCTAAACTGTAAATTAAATATTTTTTTTTTTCAATAGAATTAAAAAATTCAAAAAATAATAAAAATTAAACAAAAAAAATGTAAATTGTCACATGCGTTAGCGCAGCAAAAGGCTAGTGAGAAGAAAATGTGACGGCCTCCTTCATTAACGCCACTAATTACCCTTGGAAACTGCCCTTGTTTTGGGATGAATCTTTGCAGCCATGTTTGATCGCATAGACAGACAGGGACATCAAACAATGTTGCGAGAAAAAACGTGTGTCCTATCATCTTTCATAAATTAACTAATATGCTTCCATGTCGATGATACTTCTAACACATTTTTTTCCTCAGCTATGTGAGTTTATTTACATGATGGCAATGCCTGCATTTGATTGGCTATAATGTTTAATTTTATTTACATGATGACAATGCCTGCATTTGATTGGCTATAATGTTTAATTGCGACAAAAGGAACTGTTAAAATATTGTCTGATTAGGATAATTCTTACACTAAGTTAATTAACTATGGCACAAACTTTTGTCCCAAGCACACCAATGTAACCATAGATAGTCGACTAATAGATCGTAAACCAAAAACTTAAGATTCATGGTTTTGTAAGAAATGTCCCGCATTTTGTTCGGAATCGGAGAGTCTCGTACTTTTGTAAGCGAAGGTACACAAGTTTTCCTCAAGGAAGAGAGCTTCAATATCGAATTCATAGTGGGTCCACGTGATCAAGCAGTTAATATTTATAAAATTAAACTTATGCACATCAGATCAGACGGTTTCTGTCCTTTGACCGTATCGTTGCGTACAAAAAATTTCGATGCATGATCTAGTCATGTATGGTATACGTGCATGCAGACACAGAGCAAGCAGTTTCACTCCAAAACCACTACTTTGCCATGGGGCCAGTCCCCAAATTATGCAAAACACTGCTTGTGAACTAAAAACTCATTTAAATGACGGTTGTAACCTTTTACATACAATTGAATTTTATCAAACAAGTTGATTAAGTATGGATAAATATGCCAAACAGTTAATAAAAATAATAAAAAATAAAAGGCAAAAAGATTTTAAAAGAAATCCATGTCTCCCACTTCAACGTAGGGGTGCAACTCAAGTGGGTTAGACGAGTTGAAAGGTCAACCTAATCCTAACTCAATTTTTACAATTCGGGTTCGGGTTCAGGTTGGGTTTCATTCAAGTTCATTTGGGCTCGGGTTTAATTGGGTTGAGGTTTACTTGGGTTGAGTTTTGCCCAACTTTTTCAAGTTTAATCTTGTAACAACTTTATTTCCAAGAATTCCTAAAAAAATTAAGCCAAGTAGCATCAAAGCTAGCTAACTTTAATTTCATAAATCAATCTACTATAAAGCTTTAGGATTTAGAGACTACAAATATGCTGACTAATCAAAGGCTCATATTCTCTAAAAGCTTAAGTAATTATAAAGGGTAATTTATTAAAAAAAAATTAGAAAGGGCGTTGGTTTTTTTATTTGACTCACTTGGGTGTAGTATGAGCATTAATTGATACGGGGTACAATCTGGTTAGATTGGGTTTGATTAGTCAAGTTGGGTTGGGTTAGGGATGGACGGGGAAATGATCAACCCAAGTCAACCCAATCAATGAACAGGTTGATATTGGGTTGGGTTCGAGCGGATTATAACTGAAAAAACCCACTTTTTTGGGTTTAAAGTCGGGTTGGATATGGGCGGGTTCGAATTGGCCCAACCAAGTTGCACCCCTACTTCAACCCCTCACCCCTTCTTCCACGCATTAAAAATATATATATATATATATAATATTAAAAAATGATTTTTAGTATAGTGGTGTTTTTTTTTTCCAGTTTTAATCAATAAGGTCTTAAGTTCAACACTCAATAGATTATCAAACAATAGATTTTGTTAGATTAAATATTAGATTAGTCATCGACGGAGTTCAAATCCATGCCGTCATGCAATGACTCAACTTATTTCCACCAATGTGATAACAAAATCTATTGTTTGACAAAAACATTCAACATATTACTTTTGTATTTGTCATTTAAAGTCCACATCTTTTAGGTTTTTTTTATTGAATAAATGCTTTTATTAACGGAAAGGGATCATCTTCGGATCCCTTCCATCAAATCCACCCATCTGAACCATTGAAATTTGATCCAACGGTTAAAATTATTATAACTTTTAAAAGAGTCCCCTGTTTGTAGCCGTTAGATCAAA
The DNA here is from genome assembly GCF_963583255.1 of Pyrus communis. Lineage (NCBI taxonomy): Eukaryota > Viridiplantae > Streptophyta > Magnoliopsida > Rosales > Rosaceae > Pyrus > Pyrus communis. The sequence continues at coordinate 7,506,386 of NC_084818.1, forward strand.
TTTCAATGGTCCGGATTGGTAGACTTGGTGAAAGAGATCGGAGATGATCCATTTCCTTTATTAACAATCATGGAATAGTATAAAAATAAAATAAAATAAAAAAACCTATAAAAAATTAAAACATGAAAATCAGGAACTAAAATCTCGTCTCATTTAAAGGCAAGCTACTTGATTAAACATCACAAAACTTAAAACAAAAGGTGTACAAAAATATTAGTTGTTCCGAACCTGGAAGATATAGGTTGCATGCGGGTACAGGTGATCATGTCCAAAACACAGAAAAAGGTACTGTCGTATTTGTATCCAGTGCATGAAGGTGTTCTGGAGCCCATATCGTATCCGTCGACTGCCTTTCTTTCTAGGACTGCACGTCATGTAAGTTCGTCTCATTAAAAATACGTGGGGACCACCCATCTAACTTACGGCGTCTGGCTGTCTGTTTGATAATTGGTTCTTCCATTTTTGTAACGTGTTCCCACGCGTCAACCAGGCGCATGGGTTCACGCGCAAGTAATTGGTAAATATTAATATTTTACCACATATATTTTTTAGAAAATGGGGAAATTAATATTCATGCAGTAAAAAGAAGGAAACAGAGCGCTAGTTGTACTACTTCATATGCTTTAGATGTATATATGACTTACCACGTGAGAAAAGAAATATACAAAATCGATGGATAAAAGTTTTGTAGAATTGGATATTATGCACAAAATCGTGAGCACTCGTTGTACTAATTATATACGACAATTGTAACTAGTTCTTTTAGCGTGTACCTAATCACCTGAGAAGAGAGACATACATAACCGATGCATAAAAAATCTTAAAATATTCGCGTATATGTGTAACGCTTTAGTACACTTAATCAGAGGTTTAAAATATCTGAATTTACAATGCACGTGTCACTTGAGAAAAGAAACATACAAAACCGATGAACAAAAGTTGTTTACAACTGGATATTGTGCACAAAATTGTGAGTGCTAGTTGTACTAATTGTATACGATAATTGTAACTAGTTCTTTTCGCGTTTACCTTGTCACGTGAGAAGAGAGACATACATAACCTGCACATAAAAAATCTTAAAATATCCATGAACACATATAACGTTTTAGTATGCTTAATTAGAAATTCAAAATATCTGAATTTACAACTCGTCTCATAATTTACCTTCACTTAAACAAAAGAGAGCCACGTCAAATTCCCCACCCACATCCAAAGAGAGAAATGAGTTTATGAGTCATTAGTGTGTGCTCACTCAGGCCTCAACAAAGTCTTCTCTCTCTTTGCCTCTCTGTTTTTCTCCAAATATTTTATTACCTCCACCGCATTCCCTGACAGTGCTTCCACTCCTCCCCCCTTATATACCCTCCCTCCTCCTTCCTCTCCCCCTAAAACCTCCCCACCCCTCCCTCCCTCCCTCCCTCTCCTCCCCTCTCTCTAGCTTAAGTTTTTCTGAATAAACACAAGCACATTAGTGCCAAATTACAACAAGGGTTATTTGGAGGATATTATTTGCATTGCCGTGGTGGTTTTTTTCCGGGGGCAAGAATGACAATGAGCTACAACGTCAATCACGGGCAGTTCGGTGACACCACGCTGACCAAAGTCTTCGTCGGAGGGCTGGCGTGGGAGACTCCCAAAGAGGCCCTGAGGGAGCACTTCGAAAAGTACGGCGAGATCTTGGAGGCCGTCATCATCTCCGACAAACTCACCGGCCGATCCAAGGGCTACGGTTTCGTGAGTCTTCTATTTTCTTTCTCTTTTGGCAACTTTGATAATAATAGGACTGTGTTGGTGATCGGTGGTTTTTAATGATGTTTTTCTATAATGTAACGCGTAGGTGACCTTCACGGAGCCCGAGGCGGCTAAGAAGGCTTGTGAGGACGCCACGCCGGTCATCAACGGCCGCCGTGCCAACTGCAACCTCGCTTCCCTCGGGGCTCGCCGCCCTAGGTCGGCTTCAAACACCACCCCTCCTCCTCAACGAGGTATATATATTACAATCTACAATATCTGATACATTATCGATATTCACTAAGGTGGGATTTTCATCTGACATTGCATCTAAATGATTATTATGAAGGATCCAACGGTGGGGGAGCGAGGTGCATGTCACCTGCAAATCACGTGCAGTGGTACTACCCAGCACCAACAGGGACTCCGACGACTACCCCATTCCACCACCAGCATCACCAGGCCGTTCCATTTTATGGGTATTTACCAATATTTCCACGCCACTAATTCCCCATTTTATTTTTGGTACGTCTGTTAAATAATGCAAACAATTAAGGGAAATAAAACGATTTTATTTTCTCTCTTTTCAGCTACTCCCCCACATACATTGCTCATGATATGAGTTACCATCATGTAAGTAATGTGTTTTCCAACTTCAATCTTCTGGTCGTGTTTTCTATGTATTTATGGCTAAAACTACGTTGCAGAAAAAGAAGTCAAACTTAAGTGCAAGTTTCGAGCATAATATCATGATTAACCGATCTAACTTACGTTTATGTTTTGTGACTTAAAACTAAATTGAATTATTTGAGGGGTCAATGTGATTTGATACGTGTTCTTCATATGACAATGGTGAATTTGCAGAAGGTGGGCCACACAGGTGGAGCTTACATGAACGGGCCCTACTCTGCTGCTCAAGTGTACCCAGCACAGCCTATGGTGGGACACAACACTTTGATGCCAATGTATCCTCTCTACCATTACCACCATCATCACCAATCACATACAATGGGCTTACCTGCTCACATCTACTCGCCAACCACGGCCGGAAATGTGGCCGCAGTCCCAACCATCATGTCCAAACCAGCATCCATTGCTCCTAACACAGGTAGATAGATGGTTGATGCACTGATTTTATGGTGTACTTGCTCACATGCTAAAATGTTCTACCTAGTCAGTGTCCCCATATGGGAACGTGGAAAAAAATAATTGCCAACTCTCATTTTGGTGAACTCACGTGGCTTGAACATGGTTATTGGACTTTTGTTCGTATTTAAATCCAAATAAATTTTCAATTGTTAAGATTAAGCGTTTTAGATACGTCAAGAATGAAGTGATTTCACACTCGCATTTTTTCTTCCTGCATCTCATCCAATTTAGTATACGGAAACAAAGAAATTAGTGCATCAAGAAAAGAAAAAAAAAAAAAGGTATGAAATCACTATCCGGTTTAGCTAGTGTACGTGATGTATTGATGTGAAGGTAAAAATGTCATGCATGAATGAAATGAGAAACCTTGAAATAACTTATAAGAGGTTTTATGGTCGAATCTCAATATTTTTTTATGATATCAAACCGGGTTGATCCATGTGTGAAACTTGACAACCACACGTAATCTGCGTCGCACAAGTTGTGTTGCCCATTTGTTTGGCTTCAAAATTTGCCCATGTTAAGGGGGCTTGTGTCACCTCAATTTTCTTCGCATGATACTAGTTTAAAATGTTATATAAGGCTCAAAACATGGTAAACATGACAAGTTTTGGCTATTGATTCATTTATATCATATTGATATGAAACCTTTTAGCGTTCACTATATCATGAACAAATGATTATGTTCAATACACAATATAACACGAATGGATTGATAACATCACGTAACAATGTTACAGCGAGACCGAAATTATTTATTTTCATTCCAAGTTGGCATTTTTCTTCATTAAATCCAAGTAGATATTGTAGATTCCATATATTGGTAGTAGTTTAAGGCAATTAATTAATTAATTTTATTTGTTATGAATAGATGTAAACTGATTGCTAGAGAAACAGTGTGCTTGGCTGTGGAATAGCAGGTGCAGTTGGCAGAGAAGAGGACGAGAGCTTTAAGAAAGTGAAGGGCATGCACTGCAGTACTCATTCAAATTAGTTGGCAAAATAACAAAAGGGGGAACGTGGTGGCCGCACAGAGCAACATTATTATCTCTGATCTGTTGTAGCTCTTTCTTTCCAATTAATTTATTTTTATTTGTTTAATTTTTAATTAATTCCATAAGTGTTCTTAATTAATTTAGGTGTTTCTGATAAATTCTTTCATTCTCCTCTCTCTCTCACTCTCTCTCTCTCTCTCTCTCTCTCTCTCTCTCTCTCTCTCTCTCTCTCTCTCTCTCTCTCTAACATATCCATCTCAGCTTGAGCTGTGAACCCTTCAACCAAAACAATGTAACAGAGAAGTCATTGTATGCATGTTCTCTCGATTGCCCACATCTTGTGGGTTGCTTTTCATGGCTTCATTCGACTTTTTCAGCATAAACTCGCTCTTTCTCACTTGAATTTTATGTCCGCGAAGTATACATCTCTTTGTGTTTACAACGCTGGTTGCGTTATCGTTGTTATAGACATAAAATATAATGTTCTAGATTGTAGGACAAATTCTTTGCTCGGGCACTCGCACAACATAAAGAACTATTCGATACTTCAACATGTTCAAGCCAATGCAATTTCTATTCATGTTTTGGGCTGATTTGAGTTGCGGAGTATGCAAACAATAAGTGTAAAATCAATTAGTTACATATATGATACCAATTTAGGATCACCAATTACTGAGTGTATACCGCTTCTGCTTTATCTCTCTCGTTGTATGACTTATCACTTTTCCATTTTGAGCCATATATATTTCAATCTTCTCTTAATTTAATTATGAAAAGTCTAACCAACCTTACTACTCTTCTTAGAGTGAAACAAATTCGAGAATATTGCAGTCAAAATACTTATTTACTTTTGAATTATAGGATAATAAGGAAAGATTTATATCTCAGTTTGGAGTAACGTTAATTGAAGTCAAAAATACTTATTACTTGTGAATTAAAGGATAATAAGGCAAGATTTATATCTCAGTTTGGAGTAACGCAAGAGAAACCACATATTTATATTATATTATATTGGTGTACCATCACATGTGGTAATTGATGCATACAATTGAGTCATTGACATCCATGAGATGAATTCAATCATTGACGTGCCATGCACATCAGATGGTACAAAAATGTGGTATCGCTAACATATTTCCTTAGTTCGTTATGTCTAAACTATTGTGTTTGATTCTCTACTCTCTAAATAATTATTGAGTAAAAAAGGAGAACGAGAAGTGATTTGGTGTCAGCTGACTTTATTTGTAACAATATGCTGCTCTCTATGCATCCAAATTTGAATTCACATTTTCATAATTCAAATTAAGTTAGTATGTCCTTGAAAAAACAGTTAAATGGATCAAGAATTTGGGCTCCTAATAAAACATCCAGCCCAAAGTACATAAGGTACATGTGAGAAGGATGAGCAGGCCCATCGTTAAATCCCAGTGGCCGAGCTAAGAAGTAAGACCTATGGGCTAGTTTTTTCTACTTCATTTTTCTAAATACAAAACAAAAGATAGTCAAAGATCCCATAAAATTGAAGTACGTCATCTGTATTGGCTTTGATGATGATGTCATTTTTTATGAGTCAGGATTATCGTCGGATCCTTTTATCTTGAGAATCCTTAAATTATATTTGTTTATTGTACATTGTGTGGTAAAAAATTATTATAAATTTTTTTATTTAAAATTAAATATAAACAATATATCTGACTAAAACTGATCGCACGATATATGACGAACAGACATAATTAAAGGATTCATGAAATTCTCGTAAAAAGGATCCGGCAAGTCTGTAATTCTTTATAACTAGAGCCACGTGTTTCTTTGTCAGGGTCACTACTAAGCCAGCTGTCACCAATTGTGGATAGCCTAATAGTACTATTCAACCTCCTCTTTTTTTTTTTTGTGTAATAAGCCGAATTCACTTTTCGTGAGGAACTTCGAAGTCCCAAAAAAATTAAGAAAAATTGGTCAACAATTGCTACAAAAATTTATGATTTGATTTTGTTTGACATGATTTCGAGCTTTTTTTTTTATGATTTTTATTCAACAATCATTATTCATTTTCATCACTTTTCATACCTTCACTTATTCTTTTCCACACGTCAGCCATTGGTTGGCCATTTTTTTATCTCCGTCGGTGTTGAAAATCATCTCATGGAAAAATTTGATGCTCATGGTTTGTTGATTCAATAGGGTTTGAATGAAATCAATAAACAAAATGAAATAAATCTCGTTAAATATGTGGCACAATTTTAAGCAATTAGATTTCTCTTGAATGTTCGAGGAAATGTGATCAACCTCCTATACTAAACTATTTTAAATTGAGATCATTGGAAATACAGCCACATGGATAAAAATCAGAAGAACCTTGATAAAAAAATTAAAATGGAATAAAATTTCAATCAACTTAAACCATATAAGGTGATTATCAATTTAAACTATATTTTATAAATCATATAATGTAGTTATTAATATTAAATTATTAATATTAATTAACATATTTATTTTCTACTAATAACATGTAATAAATTATCTTAAATTTAACTTATATTACTGTTAAAAAAATTCGACTATAAACCGTTATATCTGGTTTGAATAAATAGTTTTAAGCATCACCCGAAACCAAATTATTGGGCCTCTGCGTGCAATTTTAATTTTAATATTTCTGGATGTCCCAAAAGTACACTTCTCTTATACCCAAAATCGCGAAACCCATTCTCTCTCTCTCTCTCTCTCGCTCTTTTTCTCTCTTTCTCTCTCTCCCCTCCCTAAACCCACAAGCCTCAAGGCTTTAATCTTGTTCGGAAGATCTGGAGGTAAACACACACAATCACTGACCTTCGAGCTTTAAGCTTTCAAATTATGTTGCTTTCATATATTCTGCTTTAATTTTCTCGATTGCATGCTTAGATTTGCTCAGTTTTGTGATTAGGGTTTATCAAATTTTCGAATTTTTTGGTAATTTTTGGAAGTAAAAAATGAAAAGAAGTTGAAGTTGATGGTTTTGGAAAATACCCAGATAAAATCTCTCAATGGATGAGCAAAAGGATGCGGATGTTGCTGTGGGTAGTGGGTCAGAGTCCACTGTGAGTGTAAGTGGACATGTAGCTGGTGAAACCGTAGCTGGGGCCGAGGCTTGTGTGAGTGAGGGTCAGGTTGAGGGGTCTTTTGTGGAGGATGTTGGTGACGATGAAGGCGGTGATTGTGAGGGGGATGATATAATGGTGGAGGTTCTGGGTTCTAATGTCTATGTTGGTGGAGTTTGCACCAATGGGGATGGGGGCGATGAGGGGGTGGGACGTGATGAGTCGGTTGAGGTTGATACGGGGTCGGAGGGAAATGTGAGATCTTCCGGAGGAGATGGTGGTAAAGTGGGTGAGCTGGATTCTGTGGCTGCAGATGTTAGTTCAACGGTTATAGAAACCCAGGTTGTTCATTTTGAGGAAGCTGAGATGGTTGTGAGGCAGGATGTGGATTCAGAGGAAGTTAATGTTTCGGATGAAAAAGCACAGGATGCCACAGCAGAAAATGGACTTGGGGGTTCCTTCATTGGACCTGTAGGTAGTGAAACACAAGTTATCGTCAGTGAAGTAGTTGTGAGGGAAAGTGTAGAAGTTTCCGGGGGTGGATTGGTGGAGGTTGTGGAACATGAAAAGAAGTTGGTTGTTGGTGAGGTTGATGCACTCAATGATTTGAAGGCACAAAAAGCTGGTGTTTCAGATGATGAAGTATGGAATCCTGGAATTGAAAAAGCTACAGTGACTGTTAATGAAGAAGGTAATCCCAAACCCTCAAGTGAACAAAGCCAAGTTTCTGCTGGTGGTGGTGATGTTGCCGGGGTGGACAATGTAGATATTCTGACTTCCAAAGTTGCAGGTAAGGAAACTGATAAAACTAACGAAAATTCGAGTAAACCAGTTGAAGAACAGCTGGTTAAGATTGAGCCAGTAGGTGGTAGCACCCATAGTGGCAGCAATGTACCTGAAAATTCAGTGTCTTTTCCTATGCCGCCTCAAGTAGTTCTTGGAAGTGACACGGGAGCAACAGGTGCACAAGATTCGGAAAAAAATCAGTTCTTGAAACCTGAAGAGAGTGTAGAGGACATGGTTCATGATATTGCTTTGGTTTCAACTACCTTATCTCTGCCAGCTCAAGTAATGCCGGGAGGTGTAGTTTCAGTAACAGATGGAAGGGGCCGTTTGAATTCTGAAAAAGAACTGCACTTGAAACCTGAAGAGAGTCTAGGCAAGAACACGTTCCATGATACTGTGCTGGTTGAATCAAATACAGAGCAAGAGATGGAAAAGGACAGCCACGGTAATGGTACTGAACAGGTTGGCGTAGATGGAGCAGATCAATCCCTGGAGTCTGAAAAGTGTTTAGAAAAGTCTGCGACTGCTTATGTTGCTCCAGTTCATCCCGATATGGAAGCAGAGAAAGTCAATGAACAAGTGAGTGATGCTGAGGGTGTATTAAATGGAGGGGAACAGATAGAAGATGAAGGGGATATTACTCCCATGGACACTGAGGAGGTTTTGGATTCTGTGACTGCAGCCGAGACCAATGTTGTGCATGAGGTAGGAGTTAAAGAACAATTTACTGATGCTGTGCTAGATGGTTTACACGGAGGGCAATACATGGAAGGTGAAAAAGAAGCTACTGATGCTGAACAACCAAAAGCGGGTGAAGAGGAAATTCTTAAACAAGAAGCTATCGAAGGAAGCTCAGAAATTGTGCCTCAACCGAGATACGAGCTGCCACCAGAAAATCATGTGTTCTCTGCATCTGATTTAGTTTGGGGTAAAGTGAAGAGCCATCCATGGTGGCCTGGACAGATATTTGATTATACAGTTGCATCTGAGAAGGCAATGAAATATCACAAAAAGGATTGCTTTTTGGTAGCATATTTTGGGGACCGCACGTTTGCTTGGAATGAACCATCTAGTTTAAAGCCTTTTCGATCTTACTTTTCCCAGTCAGAAAAGCAAGGTAATTCAGAAGCTTTCCAGAATGCTGTCAATTGTGCACTGGAAGAAGTTTCGAGACGTGTTGGATTGGGGCTAGCATGCTCTTGCATACCAAAAGAAGTCTATGAGAAGATTAGGTTCCAGAAAGTTGAAAATGCTGGGATCTGCCTAGAATCCAGTAGAAGAGATGAAGTGGATGAATCGGCAAGTGCCAGTTCTCTTGAATGTAATAAATTGCTGGAATACATAAAAGCTTTAGCACGGTTTCCGTCTGGTAACAGTGACCGATTAGAAGTTGTGATAGCTAAGGCTCATATGTTAGCATTTTATCGCTTGAAGGGTTACTATAACTTGCCAGAATTCCAATCTTGTGGAGATATATTGGAAAACAAAGATGAAAGGATTGAGCATACAACTCCTAATGGTAAGGATGTTAAAGGTACTTTCTCTGGCCCTGAGATTATTACCTATTCTCACAAGCGTAAACATAATTTAAGAGGTGGCGTGTATTCTAAGGTAAAAGAAAGAAGCCTGTCTGAATTAATGGATGGCAGCTTAGATTCTCTAGACGGTGGTGATTGGTTGGATGGGAACGAAACTGGTGGTTTGGTCTCACCATCCTCTGGCAAGAGACGGAAGGGTTTTGAGTATCATGTTGATGATGATGGAAGGAAAGTTACCGTTGCAAAAGTTTCTAATACCACACCTCCCCCAAAGCAGTCTTTTAAGATTGGTGAATGCATCCAGAGAGTTGCAAGCCAACTTACAGGGTCTCCTATTGTGAAGTCCAACAGTGACAGACCTGCTGGGGATGGATCTGATGTTGCCATCCAGAGTTCTGATGATGTCCATAGAGGGAAAACAATTGATGGAACAGAGTACTCATCGCTAGATGAATTGCTGTCACAACTTCAGTCGGCAGCAGAAGATCCGCGGAAGGATTACCATAGCTTGAAAACTGTTGTTAATTTCTTCTGTGATTTTAGGAATTCGGTAGCTGTAGGTCAGCTTCCTGGGATGGAGCATGTAGCTGTGGACAAAGTTGGTGGTAGAAAGAGGAAGTCAAATTCTGCATTTGGGTTGCCCGAAACTTTTGAATTTGATGATATGAATGATACTTATTGGACAGACAGGGTAATCCAAAATGGCGCTGAAGAGCAAACACCTCGAAGGGGCAGGAAGGTTAATTATCAACCTGTTGTTCTTGCCCAACCAGAAAAATCCCCTCAAGAGGGTCGCAGGCCATACACCAGGAAGCGGTATTCCCAAACCGTTAATGCTTTGCCGCCAGAGAAACCTGTTGGCTATGTGGATGAGAATGCCCCAACAGAACTTGTTATGAACTTCTCTGAGGTGAATTCTGTTCCCTCAGAAATAAAGCTAAATAGAATGTTTAGGCGCTTTGGACCTCTGAAGGAAGCTGAAACAGAAGTTGATAGGGAGAGCAGTCGTGCTAGAGTTGTTTTCAAGAAATGTTCTGATGCAGAGGTAGCTATTGATAGTGCGGGAAAATTCAAAATCTTCGGATCAATACCTGTAAACTACCAGCTCAATTATACTCCATCTCAGCTCAACTATACTCCGTCTATCCAATTTAGCATTTCTCCCAGTGCCACAACCCATGATCAGGAGATGCAACTTGTTCTTTCCTCCCATGATCATGAGATGCACCTTGATCTCTCCGCCCACGACCAAATGCAACTTGATCTTTCCACCCACGACCATATGCAACTGGATATGCAACTTGATCTTTCCTCCCATGACCAGATGCACCTTGATCTCTCCACCTTCGATAACCTGTGAAGTTGTCAGGTAATAATGGACCTGGATTAAATTTCATTGCACTGATCTTTGAAATTCTGCTTATTCTTGCTTAGCTGCAAACTTTCAACTAGGTTTGTAGCATTTAAAGGTTTTATTTCTTTAAAAATGAAAACGAAAAACTATAGGAAGTGAACAGATTCACGGGTTTGGGGAATTAGGAATTAACAAGGGCCTTCTTACGGCCTGGTTGGTGTCAAATAGTTACCTGTGCAGATTTTCTTTTTTCAAATTCTTTTGTTTGGTGGGGGAGGTGAAATTTAAAGAATGACATTGTGTCCTGAGTTTCTGTAGTTGTTTCAAAATCTATACTTGGTATTGGGAGAGAGATAACTATGTATATCGTTCAATATCAGACTGAATTTGGTCTTACTTTTATGTGCCCTGGCACTTGGACCGATGTATGGGAATAAGGTTTTACAGCATGTCGCATAAAGAATAATGAGCAGATTTTACTCTATATCCTTCTTTGATAGTATGCAATTATCTGATGTATTCTTCAACTTCCGATTTTTCACAACTTTGGTTTTGTAAGTCTTCTATCTGGTATCATTTTGTTTCACTAGTTGACTTTTCTTTTACATGTTTAATTGCAGGGACAGTAAATGCTGAAGAAGAAAAAAGAGAGATAGCAATCATAGCGTGCGGGTATATATGCCCTGGGAAGCCCTTGGACGAGCACAGCTGAATCGGCTGCTGAAGGAGGTAACCAGACCGTGTATTCATCTGGTTGTCGTGAATTTAATCTGTGCCAAGGGTTCTTGCTGTTTTCTAGTCACGAAGATGCCTGTTTTTTGCTTCCTTCTGTACTCTTATGCATGTTAGGGTTCTTTGTTTGAACGTATAGCAGAGGTCGCTGATCCTTCCTTGATGGCTGCAATTGTGGCATCATTTTGTATCGATGAATAGGGCCAAAAGATCATGTATGATTGTGCATTATCCTTTGTTGAATAACGGTGATACCGATAATTTTTTGAAAACCATGCTGATTGCTGGAGGGTTCTGAGGGTCGATTGGGCGCTCGGAAACTTGGGATTTTCAAACAGCGTGTTAGAATTCTAAGTTTAATGCTTGGGGGAAAAAGTAGCATGCTTTTGCGTTGTGATGTGTGTGTGATACATGTATGTATGCGCCTTCTCTTCCCGTGGTTGCAAAGCAGGATATGCACAAAGTCCATTCTCACTTCGTTCCCATCCGTCGGTATAATGTTACCATCGTGGAGGTTTTTCTCCGATGCCGGTTAAATCTTCGGTGATGAGGGTGAATTATCCGGCAAGATTATGGCCGACTTGTGGTGGCTGTCGTGCGTTTTTATTTCCTGGGCTGGTATTTTACCCGGGTGGGCGATAGCATACTTTTTCTGCTTGTTCAAGGGTATAAATATTCATGATCCAACAAAAACTAAAATAACCTCATCAATAAAAGGAAAACGTTACTTTTTCCATTTTTATTTTTTGGTAGTAAATTATATAAATTGTTGACCAGTTTTTTGTTGACTTATGGTTGACTATATAGGAAAAGGATCCTCGCCGGATCCTTTTTCCTAAGGATTCGTGATCATGACCGTTCATCATATATCGTGCGATCGGTTTTTGTTAGGTACTATTTATATTTAATTTTAAATTTTAAATTTTAAATAATTTCTGATCACACGATGTACGATGAATGGTCATGATCACAGAATGATCTCACCCAATCCTTTTCCGACTATATATTCATCGTCGGAATATTGCATGCACATAAAATGGTTGATTTTCTACCCAAAGGTCTGTACAAAATAAAACACTACTAAATCAGGCGTTTCTTTCAGTTTCGGTATGTCCAATAATCGCTCGTTAATTGATTCTCGACACAAAAGTTTTGATTTTCCTCGTGTGAATTCACTCTCCACCTCTCTCTCTCTCTCTCTCTCTCTCTCTCTTCAAGAACACAAATACCCAGTAGTAATCTTCACTAGAAGAAGCTCCAGAACAACAGAGATGTCCTCCAATGGCGATTTTCAACAACTTACCTTCCCAGGTCCTCTCTCTCTCCAAGAAACTCATCTCTTTTCATGTTCTTTAAATTCTGTTTATTTTTTGCTGCATTTTCCAAGCAACCAATCACTCCCGGTTCGCGTAAATGTGGCAATTTGGGTACTCAAACAAATTCTCACTGCAGATATTTTACATTTTGTGCGTAATTTCAGGGGTGTTGGAGCCTGAGGAGCTGCTTGAGACCATGAATTCATGAACCACGGGCAATGCCATTAACTATCTGGGGCATGATGAAGAAATGCTCTTACCTTTGGAGTCTTTGGAACGCGAAAGAACACGGAGAATTAACCGGTGTAGCTTTCGTAAAAGCCTGGCTTGGGATAATGCCTTTTTCACCAGTGCAGGTATATGTTAATCAGGTTGAAAATCGTTATACATGTGCTTGTTATGAACATTTTCTTGCTGCACAAGTTTGAAACGTCTGATTGGTTGCTTGTGCTTCAGGGGTTTTGGATCCTGAGGAATTGTGTATGGTTAACAGAGGATTCAAGAAATCCGAAACGAATCAGCTTCCAGGGATTCAAGAAGTCTGGAGGTCTGCCGAGTCAATGACTACAGTTCATAGTGGATGTTCCTCTTTGATGGCAAGCATTGAGTTTGAGCTTTTCGATGACAACAGATCATCTGCGCAGAAACCGACTAGTTTACCCAGTGTCACGACTTCAAGTCTCAAGTCGAAAAAGGGGGAGAGGCCTGCAAAATGTTCGCCGTAAGTATATACTGGCCTTGCTAATAACAAGTGAACCTCACCTTTGTATTTTGTTATGTGCTTTGTGTAAACATATCCTTGTTTTGCTTAAAAATTTTCAGCTTCCAAGAATCCTGACGCTTCTCCTCGGATGAGGGTAAGTTTCTTTCGTTATAATTTTTGTGAGTAATCATGTTTCTGAGGTTATTTCAGGATGAATATGTCTGTTTTGGTATTCAGATGAGAGCCATGCCAACCTCCCAAAGGCAAAGTCTTAATGCGCGTGGACCGGAGAAATGAAATGAACCTTGCTGCTGTAAGTAGGAAACTGAACTCATCAGCATCTCGCAAACCGCCAAAGATATCTAGCCGGATTAATTAATCTTATGCACCTGCAGCGAAAAGGTCTTGTTTGGGTGGAGATAATGAAAACTGGAAACTGCAAAAGCTGCCCCTGGTAAGAAGGAAGATCAAGTAAAACGCTAACCGGAGCGCACAGAGTTTTTCATTTTAAAATGCCTTGCTTAGGAGTATCGTGCAGCATCACCAATAGTATTACACCGCCCCAAAAGACATCTCCATTTTGTTCTCCCACTGCCACACACGAGTCTCGGGTTTATAGTTCTCCCTTATTCAGTAATCTCCATTGTACTCGAGGAGCAAAATTGATTCCTCACTTGTCAGTTTGGCCTCCCGTGGTTTTACCATGGGAACTCCTTCGAAATCCACAATGAAAAACAAAGGTGAACGGGAAACTTCTTGTCACCCATCCACTCTAGTGCGCACGCCGCAGTCTTCCCCTCATCCATCACCTGCTAGTTCCCTTGTTGGCTGGTCCTCAGCATCCTCATCAGCGTCTGCGAATCAACGATTGAAGAAGTGTGAGGTCGGTCTGAATACTTCCATCAGCGGACAGGCTTTTTTTGAGAGTGATGTCTCTCGGGAATCAATTCTGAAGAGCCATTCACATGATCAACCATGCATTGGACATGGAAATCAAGAAGCAATGCTCTTGAATCCACGCGAGGGAATTATGTCAATGGGAGGTAGCCCTATGGATCCTAACAGTGTTTCTAAACATATCAGGCCCTCATGTCTCCGAGCGCCATCTCCAAAGATTGGCTTTTTCGACAAGGTTAGTTTATATGCGTTCTTCATTATTCTTGTACTAACTGAATGGTTTCAGTGTTTCAAATTCGCTATATGCTGTCGAGAAAAAACTACTCAATTGACAGGAGATTTCTTTGGTGAGATCAAGTGTGCATTCTCCTGCAGGAAGTCACAAGGAAAATAATGCATATTACTTGAAAGAACAAATTGATTGTTTGGCTAAAAATGTTGGTCCCATTGATCTTGGAATTGGATTAATGTTGTGCAGTGAAAGAGGAGATGGAAGGCAAACAAGAGTGCATGATATTGCCTAATAATCGACGATCACCAAAGGGAAATGATAAACACGTATTATTTTTAGCTTCTTACGCAACTCTATTTAATAGTATCAGTTGTTTTCGTACGATTTATCAAATTCGATTGCCAAAAAATAAAGAGTGATGTGTAAGAAGGTAAAAGAGTGTGAAAATCACTTCTCTTCACTAATAATTAAGTATTTGGAACTATTAGGTATTACAAATTCTTCATGAGATATGTAACAAAAAGTGAGCGTTATTATTTGCACTTCAAAAAAGTTTTGTTATTGAAAGGATATTTTACGAGCCTCAAAGCACAATTTTGATTTTTTTTTTTCCTTAAAGAGTGTATGACGACATTTTTAAAATGTCAATAACAAGTCGCTATTTGTTATACTTATTGATTTATTTACAAGTTTCGCACTTTACTCTAATGGAGGATAATTGTAGAATGTGAATGGCTGGTCGATCGACTGTATTGTGAGTCTAGAATTTTCAATATGAGTGTTGCTATCTAGATATCTCCTTTTATCTCACGCACACCTTCTATTAATTATTGTCCTTTGACCATCTTCAATTATTTCAACGGTCGAAAATCAAAAGCTGTATACAGAGGTAAAATGGTCTTTTCAATATAACTAGCAACAATACAATCAAATCAATAAGCCCAACTCTCAGAAAGTCAGAAGGACACATACGTAATTTCCATTTGTACGACACCGTACCAACTAAAGAACAATAGGGACCTAACGCTATTTAAAATCTCTCATCTCCGAATTGCAAAATTGGAGTTTAGGGTTTTTCAGCAGCCGGCATTTTCCTCTCCGCCTCACTCCTCACAGTAGCTTCGCTGCAGTCCAGAGTCCTCTTCTCTCAGCCGCCATGGGGTACCTAACACACACTCTCTCTCTATCTCTCTCTCTCTCTCTCTCTCTCTCTACAATCTCATATTTTTACTTGGAATAAGTTTATTGGCTCGGATTGGTTTTTCCCAAGCTTTGTGTGCAGCCAAACTGAAAATTTTCATGGTAAAAATCAAAACTTTAAAGAATTTCAATTAGGGTTCATGTTATCGCAATGTATTTCTGTGTGGTTTAATCTTTTGTTTCCAATTTCTGTTTGGTTCCCTAGAAAGCATTTGAAACAAAGAGGATTAATTTAACTGTTAAAAGAGGTCGTAACATAGTTGCTTTGAATTATGCTCCGGTCAAACCGTCAAAGAGCTAAATCAAGCTTGGACAAAGCTTAATTTGTGTTTTGATTTGGGGCAAGGAGATTAGGACATGCTTTTCTAAGGAATTATGATGTAATTTGAACAAATGTGGTTGAAGCCTTGATTCTTTTATTCGAGATCAAAGCAACATTGTATTTGTTAAGGTTCATCGGTTTTGTGATCAAGCCTCGTTAAGTTTACAGGCGATATGGTGTAGCATTCGTATTATGAATGATTGGGAACGAGTAGCGGTTGCTGTATGAGTGAATTGAATTTTATGCGGGTATTGATGTTTGATTGCACCATGGGGAATCGAATGGTTCGTTTGTGATTATACTCTGAACTAATTTGAAGTTTAGTGATTTTGTTGAATGCGAGAAAGCTTGAGCAGTTGGCTCTAAATTTTTCACTTGACTGATGCCTACATGATTGCATTGAACTTAACGGTGGGGAATTTTTGCTCCGTTGTCCTTGGGATTGGATTGCATTCTTTGGCTCTTGTAAACTGGTTTTTAAGTGAATTTATTTCGAGATTAAGAGATTGTGGGTGCTATGCAGGAAAACACGTGGAATGGGAGCTGCTCGTAAGCTCAAGACCCACCGCAGGAATCAGAGGTGGGCGGACAAGTCGTACAAGAAGTCCCACCTTGGAAATGAATGGAAAAAGCCTTTCTCTGGTTCATCTCATGCCAAAGGCATTGTCCTAGAAAAGATGTAAGATCTCTATCTCTCCCTCTTTCTCTCAACATTGTGTTTTGTGTTTAATTCTACGTTTAGGTTTAATTGAATGGTCTCAATTGTGGATTGTTAATGCAGCGGTATTGAGGCTAAGCAGCCTAACTCCGCTATTAGAAAGTGCGCTCGTGTTCAGCTGATCAAAAATGGGAAGAAGATTGCTGCTTTTGTACCCAACGATGGTTGCTTGAACTACATCGAGGAAAATGTAAGTCTTATCATCTGCCCGGATGTCAGATTTAATTTCGAATCTCATTTCAATGATTGCGGTCTTCATCCGCAAAGTGTATTAAATCTTGAATAACAGTCCAGGAATCCTTGGTGAATGCCCCGATATCGTCTCAGTTTTCTTAACTTAGCAGTATATATGTATGTGGTTTGCGCAGGATGAGGTGTTGATTGCTGGATTTGGACGGAAGGGCCACGCTGTGGGAGATATTCCCGGAGTCAGGTTCAAGGTTGTGAAGGTATCCGGTGTCTCTCTCCTGGCCCTCTTCAAGGAGAAAAAGGAAAAGCCAAGGTCTTAAGCCTGTCAAGGAAGCTCATCTATGCCTAAGTCTCTGTCGTTGTAGCGTAGTTTTTCGTTAGTTGTAACAACTTATCAGTTTCTAAGCAGTTCCTGTTATTCGAATCAGGAAGCGTCCGCGCGAAACAGAATTTTGGAAACGGAGGTCTATCAAAATTTAATTTCGGATTTATCTATGGTTGTTATGCTGCAATGTTGTTTCAGGAATACGATGTATGATATGAGAAGGACTTTGCGTGTGCTTATAAGTAGAGGTCATCTACAAAATGGAGTAATCTCACAGTTACAACCTCCATTAAAACATCCAGTGACCTCTAAAATTCAATCATAAATTCTGCAAATTCAAAGAAATAAAAATAGATAAAACTGCTTTAATCCAACATACCCACAAAATATTCGGTCGAAAATAGTGTAATCTGATTGCGCTTAAGAAATGATGAAGAAAAAATCGAACCTTTATGAAGAAGGCGAGAGGGTCTGAGTATCGGAAGGTCCAAGCGGCGATAGGTGTGAGAGTCACGAGGCTTCCAACCCGAACGCAAGGACAAGCCGTACTTTAGCCTAACGGAAGGGAAGGATATGAAAGGTGGCGGTTCTAAAAACTATAATTGGAGGGGTCACTAAGGATAGCGCCCAAATTTTTTCGACAGTATAATATGCAAGTTGACATTTCATCGAGCTTTGGTGGGATCTTTTGTTAAGTCATATTGCACGCCTGTCGTCATATGCTAACAACTTTCGAATGAACATGTTAATTGATGTCAATAACTTTTGAGTGGGCATGTCGACAAATGTCAAGATATGTTGACCAAATCTATCGACATATGCCCATAACAGTGCATCCAAAGGCACGAGGCTAGCAGAGGCCCTACCTAGTGTCATAGAGGCAATTTGTTGATAAATTAAAGGACAACTTTAAAGGGCATCTCAAATTTTCAAAGAGCAATATCCAACTCTTCTATAGAGGATTTGGGAGCTTTGGGAGGTTAGCTGACCCACCTTACCCTAAGGTGGATCCACCTAGGAAACGGTTGAACTGAGTTGAAGAGAAAACTCTACTTACAAGACAATATATTACTTGCAAAAATAAATATAAGTTTACCTTCTCTTCTCTTTTTAGGTAAGAAAATGAATTAATTCAAGGGAACTTTAACAAAAAGCTCTCAGTACTGTTTATTTTAACGAAAAATCACATTTTTGCACTAAAAAGTCAATCATAGTACTATTCACTTTACCCTTTTTTTTGTCCTTATCGTTAAAACTCAAAATTTTCAAACCATTTTCATTAGTTTTTCTTTAATTTAAAGAGAAGTCTTGGTAGCACTCAAGACCTTAGTGGCGAAGCTACATAGGGACAAGGTGGGGCGTTCCTCCCCTCGCTAGAAATTAAGCCCAAAAACGGTGGTTTTGCCCCTATGGTCCCGTCGGAAGTTATAGCTGTTTGGCCTGTTTTCTGGGTTCCTGCTGCTGTGCAGCAGTGCTTTTATTTTTTTATTTTCTGGAAAATACTTAACCATACGATGCGTTTTAATTAGTTGGTTAAAAGAAAATAATTGAAGTCGGATCACTGGTCCCCCGTTACCTCTGTCTACACACGTCCCTCATTCCCTTTTGAAAACCAACGAAAAAGTAAAGGTTTTCGTGTTTTCTTTTTCCTTAATTTCTTAACTTATATTATAATTAATCCCAGTTGATTAATTAATATGAAATTTTGTTTAATTAACATAGAATCATGAAGTAATACACTAATATAGTTATTGATTACTGATTATTGATTATAGATATGAATCCTATAAATGATTATTGATGAATGAAACTGTTTTTTAGGGTAAAAATTGAATTCTTGATTCTTGATTAATTGAATTGAATTTTGGTATATTGAATCATTCATGTGATTATTGGTATTGATTAATTGAATTGTTGGTTTAATTAGTTAGTAGTCATATGGTATATTTTACTCTAGGATTAAGAGTCTAAAATCGAGAGGAATTAGTGATTTTGCAAAGGAGTTGGTGAAGATCGGTAGGTGTGCAAGCTATATGATAGCGTATAAGCTTCTTACATTGGTTTTAGTGTTACTGGTTGCAACCGCTTTGGTGGAGAGAGCTTTTTCTGCTATAATATTATGAAACACCATTGTGTACAAAATGTGAGATCAATGGTTGACTAATAGCATAATTGTTTACCTTGAAGAAGATGTATTTGCTTTTATTGATAACGAGTCTATTATGCGTATAAAGTTTACTTATATAAAAATCATTGCAATGCAAGGGTAATGGCATCCGCATAAAGTTTAGTTACGTAAACGTGGTTGAATTTAGCTGGACACACTCTCTGTCTACGTGAACAATTCCATGCATTGTATGCCATTATCACACATTGAGCTCACCTAATTCTCGACTAGATAATTGCTGCACTTGAAACTGAGAAGGTGCTGCTCCTATTTATAGGTGAAATGATCCGAAATCTCTTCTTCCTCATTGGATGAAATGGGCGGCATAAACTCCAGATTAGATAACCTTTCCCGTTACTTTGACAGCTCTTACTTGTAAAAGTACGAGTCACAAACACACTTGTCTATTGTATGAATCCTTAATGACACCTCCACCTTAATTCTTCCAACTTACAAGCTTAGTCATCATACGACCTCCTAATATAATGAATAGCAATGGATAGGTTTATAATCAAGAAGGTTCTACTCTGCCATGGAAACGTGCATAGTATTAGCTCCACCTCAAACAATTAAAATCCTCTCATGCTAATATAAATACTTGCTTAATCGTAAAATTGCCAACACTAAATTTAACTTACCAATTAATCTAATCTATATATATACTCATTTGAAAAATATGGGTTCTCATAGTGACACATGTTATAAATTAGCAAAACCAAGGTTCAAAATTCTCCCCATTCAATAAAAAAACAAACAATTCAATATATCATTAAATGAATGAATAATTATTTAATTAGAGCTTGTGACTTGAAACAAGATTGAATGGGTTTTAAGAACTTATTCAACAACTTTGTAGCGAGAATTTAGTTACTGAAAAATGCTACATTTTAGAAGCCAAGTGTTCAATCTCATTTGATAACTACTTTTCATTTTCAGTTTTTTGTTTTTGTTTTAGTGTTTAATCTCGTTTGCTAATTACTAACAGTTTTCGAATCTAAATTTTAAAAACTAAAAAAATAGCATTCAATTTTTATTTTTCTACTAAAAACTCGTTTCAATTAAAAAATGGCCACTTAGAGACCATTAAAAAAAATAAAAATTAAAAAATAACCTTGGAAAATTGGATTTTCTCTACCTCCATAAAGCAACGAAGAATCGTTTTTAAGTTTTCCTATGCACCAAATTTTCTGATTTTATTCTTGGGTGCGAGCAATAAACAAGCTCTCTGCTTTGGAAGAACTATATATGCTTAGTTGTGGACTCAATCACATTCCCCCCGCTACCTGATCTTTCCGAAAACAGACTTAATTCTTTGATGTCTAGGTGGGTTTTCAGTCTTAGAAATCTAGTTTTTCTTTACTTTATCTCAGAGAGTGTGATCTCTAGCAAGCGGTCTTTTATCACAGTGGTGAAGAGGTGTTGAACCCTTAGGTAGCGTTTGGTACGCGGGACGGGACGGAACAGAGTGGGACGAAGCGTTCCGTCCCACGTTTGGTGCGCCTAAAACGGGTGGAACGAGCTGTTCCACGGGACGAGTTTTGGGTGAATTTTCGTTCCACCTCACCCCCTGGAACGACTCGTTCCACATTCGTGGAACACAAAATTATAACCTCTCCGTCTCCATCTTCTTCCTCCTTGTTTCCATCCGAGGGCATCTTTGCTCCCGCTCCGTTCCGTTCCGTCCTGTCTCGTCCCGTCCCGTCCCATTCCGTTCCGTCCCGTCCCGTCTGCATACCAAACGATACCTTATATAACGGCATGGGTTTAAACCTCGTCAGTGACTATTTTAATATTTAATTTAACAAAATCTATCGTTTTCCAAAATAAAAGAATGCGATCTCCAAGGTTCAATTTTTAGCCATCCACATAATGTCACTCCTCTCAATTGGTGACTCTTGATTTGTCATTGAACAATTTCAATGGAAACGGATCAACAATCTTTGTGAGTTTCTCTCTGTGTAGTTCAAATCGAATAGAATCATTGTCGTTACAGTACAATAATCTCTCATTAAACAGGGAACGTAGAAAATATTAGAAAATCAAGCCACCTTGATCATTCTGCTAATCAATATCAGATCCCATTCCAGTTTCTTTGGGAAATCTAACAGGCCTAGAGGAATTACGGATGTTTTCCAATCATTTTAAAGGACATTTACCAAAAGTACTAGCATTGGCAAAATACCAGTGGATATGGGTAACCGCGGTTGTTCATCCATTTACACTTGAGACTTGACGATTATGGTTATGGGTATTGGTTTAAATAAATACATGGTTATGGATATAACTGTTTACTCGTAAAATATAAATGGGTGATTTGGGTACTACTGTGGGTACAAACTGCTATCTATTTAACCGTTCTTTTTGTTTGCAAATGGGTACCCATTTAACTCTCGTTTGCTTTTGCGTTCTCTCTCCTCTCAACCAACGACAACACTGACGTGAGGTTTGACTTTTTATTTTTAACCAGTGGAGTCTTAATTAAACTAATCATTCCTTCAACATGCATTTTCTCAAAATAACAATAAATTAATTATTTTGGTGTTCAGATGAGTGATTAATTATCATATGTTCATGACTTGGATTATAGTAAATAAACACGAGCTAAATCCATATATATATATATATATATATATATATATATATATGCTCCTCTGTGTTCTTGCTAGCTATATAGTTGTTGCTAAATGTGAATCCAATTAGTTTGTATTTTTACTAAATAATTGGTTTATAATTACTGATGTAATATATACATATATAGTGTATAAATATAGTGCAATACTTACATCTTTTGGTTTTTGTGTGGTGATGTGCAGTAGTTGGTAAATGAGACTCAAAGCGAAAACCAAAATAATGAACCAGTTAATCTTGATCAAAAGTTGGACCAAAGTGAATCTAGCTTGGATGATGATTCTGGTGGGAAGAAAAAAAAACCTCAATTGTCGGTTAGCATTTAAAGGAAAAAAGGTTTCGTGAGGAGGCAGTGGCAGAGTCACTTGAGAACCATGAGAGGCACGGGCCTAACATGAAGTCCTTCTGTTTGTGTTCTTGGAACTTATAAAGATGTTCAATGCTTATTATATAATTATCTCAATGTTAATTTTTTTTTTTCGTGACTCCATTACTCTCTTTGATTAAAAATTTTCAGTCCAATACAAAAAATCAGATGAACCTTCAATGTTGGTACTTCATCTTTATGTTCACATGTCAGAGCATGTCCTGTATTGAAGACAAAGAACAGGAGTCCAGTGTATAACTGGTGATAAGTCTTTTAAACATGCTGCATATAGTTTTGATGAAGATAAATGTACCTATAAAGATGTTTAATTGTCAGAAAAAGAAAAGTATGACAGAATTTCTTCTCATCTTCAACTTGTTTAAAAAGCGGATGTGTGGTTACGGTTATATGAGTATGTTTAACCGTTTATAAATGGTTATGGTTACGGTTAACCGTTTATAAATAGTTATGGATACAAGTATACCTGTTTATGCAATTACTCAATGAATAAATAGTTATATAAGTAAAAACTTAAACAATTATAGATAAATAATCGCGGTTATCTGTCCGTCGTAACTATGCCTATGCCTACGTATGAGCATTATCGATTTTTACCACTTCATTTATGCGTCCCTATTTTCACTCGCCTTTGCTGTCAAGTGAGGTTTTCGTTCAGAAAAAAAAAGAAAAAAAAATTTGCCCTGCACGTGTTCGAAAACCATATCACCACTCCAGCGCAAAGCGCCATAGCCCGCCTTCTGGTCCTGTCCTCCTCCTTGTTCTTCACGAGTCAGTTCGCCCATTAATTATCATGCCTCGTGAGTCAGAACGGGTTGACTCGCCCCGAGTGTTGATGTTCAGCGTTAGGATGGCTCGGCTTCAAAGCATGCATGGTTTGGAACTTGGATTCAGAAGAAAAGAGGAGCAAGTTTCTTCAACTTCAATCAGAGGCTGAGCTCATTTGTTGGTAAAAGAATCAATATTTAAGAAAAATATGTAATAGGGGTGTGATATTCACACACTCCATTTTACTTTTCACATATCCTTCTAATTTTCGACCGTTAGATTAAATGAATTGAAGAAAATCAACGGATAAAAATTAACGAGAGATGTGTAAGAAGTAAAATGAGGTGTGTAGATAGCACATTCCTATTTAATATATGTGGATATATTGCATTAGTTGTTTATAACTTTGTCAACAAAGTTGGTCCCCAATACGAATAGGCCTCGTTTGATATAGAGGATTAAATTGAAATGAATAAACTATCATTTCTAAGATATCTAACTTAAAGGTAGAAGATATATTACTTACAAAGAAACCTTATTCATTCAAATCCTCTCAAAATGGTAGGATTATTAGACGGGGAGAAGTTTCCTTCAACATGAAAAATCATTCTCCTTTATACTCAATATTTCTAGAATGTGATTAATTCCAATACAATCTTAGAGACCAAACGACGCATGTCTTAAATGCTCATTGGTCATACTTCAGACAACATAACTTGATGAGATCTGTTTTACTTTCTGATCATTTGAGTGAATACTTCCTTGTGAACTTGGAAATCTCTCAAGTCTACGTGTTGTGCACCTCGGCTGTACAGTTCAACCCTTCTTATCATCTTTGGGCAAGAAAAGCCAAAGCTTTAATTAATTATTCTGTTTGAATTTTCATGCATTCATCATATGGAATATATAAAGAGTTTTGGGCCAAATTTTCCACAAAAAAATTTGATATTGTCAACTTTTTTGCATTGTCCAACATTCAACGAGAGTCGGAAGGACTCATTCATCGGCATGGAGTAAAAAAACAAAAGTGTACGTTCTATTGCCGTTTGAGTGTGGTTTAGACCAAATGCAGTCATGTATTAGCTCATATGGGAACAGGTCAACTGGCCTTCATTAGACTCAATATATGTTAAATTTTAATGAGTATTTCAAATTAAAAATAAGGCTTATTTTTAACAGTCATTCGGGACTCGATTTTAATTCACTTTGTCTCATGTAACTCAAAAGTTACCATTTTATTTTCTAAAACTCAAAATTCGTTCAACTTTGACTGTTGAACTCTCTCTTCTCCATGAAACTCATAGGTCGGCTCCTGAAACAAATGTGGGATCCAACCCCTAATAAGATTTTTTTTAACGTATTTAAAGATTTTTTGGCCAAATTTTCCACAAAAAATTTGATTTGCATGTCCAACATTCAACGAGAGTCGGACGGACTCATTCATGGGCATGGAGTAAAAAAAAGCGTACGTTCTCCTGCCGTTTAGTGTGGTTTAGACCAAATGCAGTCATGCATTAGCTCATATGGGAACAGTTCAACTGCCCTTCATTAGACTCAATATATGTTGAATTTTAATTACAAATAAGGCTTATTTTTAGTTACGTTATTCGGGACTCGATTTTAATTCACTTTACCTTATGTAACTCAAAGGTCACCAGTTTAGTTTAATTAATTAATGTGTATTTTATTCAATGTCTCCCTATTAAATATTTGAATTTATTAATATTCACATTAAATTTTTTTTTTATACCAAAATGTATATATCGAACTGTATTATATTGAATTAATATACCAAAATGTATGGACTGAAATAATATTATATTGAATTAGTATACCGAAATGTTTGTACCGAAGTGTGTAACAAAATGCATGCACGAAATGTATTATAGTTTAATCCATCTTGTCATCTATCAAAATTTTATCAAAGATTTCAAGAGCCGGCCGTATAGTTTAATCCATCTTTTCCTGTCATTGATAACGAAAAAGAGAGGTTCGCTAGTATATCTACTCTGGATGGTTCATTGCTCGTACACATCACCTCCTTCATAGACTAAAACTTCATGGAGAGAAGCATGAGAGTTGATTTACTACTAATCAGGTTTCTAGCAGCTATTGCGACCATTACTTTCAGTTTTAGTTTATGCAATGGAGATCCCGCTTGGCCTCCACTCTGCAAAGACAGCGAAAGACAAGCACTTCTGATGTTCAAGCATGATCTCAAGGACCCTGCTAATCGGCTTTCATCGTGGGTTGCAGAAGAAGATTCAGACTGTTGCAGTTGGACAGGAGTTGTCTGTGGTAACATAACCGGCCACATCCACGAGCTGCACCTTAATACTGACTCTTATTTGGATCTCGACTCTTGGTTCGGCGGTAAGCTAAATCCTTCTTTGCTTAGTTTAAAGCATCTCAAATACTTGGACTTGAGTAACAATGATTTCAGTACAACACAAATTCCTAGTTTCATTGGTTCTATGAGAAGTTTAACACACCTTAATCTCGGATACTCATGGTTTGATGGAATAATTCCCCATAAACTGGGAAATCTCTCCAGTCTACGTTATCTCTGTCTCAATGGTATCAATCTGAAGGTAGAGAACCTTCAGTGGATTTCTGGTCTTTCTCTGTTGAAACACTTAGACTTGAGTTCTGTAGATCTTAGCAAAGCATCTGACTGGTTGCAAGTTACAAACATGCTCCCTTCTTTGGTAGAGTTAAATATGTCCGGTTGTGAACTTCCTCACATCCCCCCTCCACCCACCACAAATTTTACTTCCCTGGTCGTCCTTGATCTTTCTGGAAACAGTTTTAATTCTTTGATGCCAAACTGGGTTTTCAGTCTTAAAAATCTAGTCTCTCTTCATCTCGTTGCTTGTGATTTCCAAGGTCCATTTCCTGGCATTTCACAAAATATCACATCTTTGAGAGAAATTGATTTGTCAGACAATTCTATTAGTCTTGACCCAATTCCCAAATGGCTGTTTAACCAAAAAGACCTTGCATTGACTCTAGAAGGGAATCAACTTACAGGACAACTTCCAAGTAATATTCAGAATATGACTGGTCTTAAAGTTCTTAATCTCGGATGGAACTACTTCAATTCCACCATACCTGAATGGTTGTATAGCTTGAACAATCTCGAGTCCTTAGTTCTTTCTCACAATGCCTTACGTGGTGAAATATCGAGTTCCATTCGAAACTTGACATCCATTGTCGATCTTCACTTAGATGATAATCATTTGGAAGGGAAAATCCCAAATTTTTGGGACATCTTTGTAAGTTGAAAGTTCTTGACCTGTCAGAGAACAATTTCATGGTTCAAAGAGCATCTGAAATCTTTGAAAGTTTGTATGGGTGTGGTCCAGATAGAATAAAGTCATTGTTGTTGAGGGGTACTAATATATCAGGTCCCATTCCAATGTCTCTAGCAAATCTGTCAAGCTTAGTAGAATTGGACATTTCTGGAAATCAGTTTAATGAAACTTTCACAGAAGTTATTGGTCAACTCAAAATGCTAACGGATTTGGATATATCTTATAATTCGTTAAAAGGTGTAGTGTCAGAAGCCTTTTTTAGCAACCTTACAAAATTGAAGCATTTCATTGCAAACGGAAACTCATTTACTCTCAAAACTAGTCGAGATTGGCTTCCTCCTTTTCAACTTGAAAGTTTGCAATTGGATTCATGCCTCCTGGGACCTGAATGGCCAATGTGGCTTCAGACACAAACGCAATTAACAGATCTCAGCTTATCTGGTACAGGAATTTCAAGTATTATTCCAACTTGGTTTTGGAACTTATCTTCCCACTTACGTTATTTGAATCTCTCTCAAAATCAATTGTTCGGGGAGATTCAAAATATAGTTGCTGGTCCTTTTTCAGTGGTTGACCTTAGTTCTAATCAGTTCACTGGTGCATTGCCTTATGTTCCCACCTCATTATATTGGCTAGATCTTTCCAGTTCATCATTTTCTGGATCTGTTTTCCACTTCTTCTGTGATGGGACAGATGAACCAAAGCAACTCTCTCTTCTTCATCTCGGGGACAATCATCTCGTTGGAAAAGTACCCGATTGTTGGATGAATTGGCGCAACTTGGTATTCCTAAATTTAGAAAGCAACCACCTAACAGGGAAAGTCCCAATGTCCATGGGATACTTGCACAAGCTGGAATCGCTGCACTTGCGCAATAATCTCCTGTACGGAGAATTGCCACATTCACTACAGAACTGTACCTGGTTGTCAGTTGTTGACCTTGGTGGAAATGGGTTTGTCGGAAGCTTACCAATATGGATAGGGAAAAGCCTTTCAGGGTTGAAAGTTCTTAACCTTCGATCGAATGAGTTTGAAGGAGACATTCCTTATGAAGTTTGTTATTTGAAAAAACTCCAGATATTGGACCTTGCATGTAACAAACTCTCAGGAACGATACCCAGATGTTTCTACAATTTGAGCGCCATGGCTAATTTGTCAGAATCATCTTTGTCAGATACTTATGAGACTATTTTTGGGGCTTATTTAACGACTGATTTTGGGACTCATACACTTCTAGAGGATGCAATCTTGGTAACGAAAGGGATAGGAATGGAATACAGCAAGAATCTGAGATTCGTAAAAAGCATGGATCTTTCATGCAACTTTATGTATGGAAAGATCCCTGAAGAACTTACCCACTTGCTCGCATTGCAGTCACTCAATTTATCGAATAATACTTTCACCGGAAGAATTCCTTCAATGATTGGTAATATGGCACAGTTAGAATCTCTTGATTTTTCCATGAACCAACTCCATGGTGAAATTCCTCCAAGCATGACGAATATGACATTTCTGAGTTACTTGAACTTGTCATACAACAATTTGATAGGACGAATTCCGGAAAGCACTCAGCTGCAGAGCCTTGACCAGTCTAGCTTCATCGGCAATGAACTCTGCGGACCTCCACTCAACAACAATTGCAGCATGAATGGAGTGATACCGCCATCAACAGTTGAGCAAGACGGAGGAGGAGGATACCATATACTCGAAGACGAGTGGTTCTACGTGAGCATAGGGCTTGGATTCTTCACAGGGTTTTGGATTGTGCTTGGTTCTTTGCTGGTAAACATGCCATGGAGCATTCTTCTTTTAGGATTACTGAATGGGATAGTGCTTAAACTGTATCATGTAATTGTTGAATATGTTTAGCTTTATTTTATGTTTGTTGGCATTTTCCTTCTTCTGACAAATATGCCAGTATGGTTGTATTGTATGATTTTGTCAAGTTTCATCTTTTGTTTGATTGTATTTTTCTTTACTTTGTTTTAAAAATATTCTCTTATAAAATTAAAAGACTTGTTTTATTCAGTAAAAATAAAATGAATGACATGGGAAATGTGTGAAAGCGTTTTTTTTACATTACACGGTGTATAGATTTTTTTTTTTCCTTTTTACATTTACTCTAACGCATACAAAAAAAAAGAAAAAAAATTCTACGATGAGCACTATAATTTAAAAAAAAATGTCTTTACGCGTAAATAAACGTAAAAAAAAAAAAAAACTGTACATCCAGTAGATAATAAATAGAGAGGAAAGAAATGAATGCCTGAGCCATAAGGCAATGATCAAACATTGAAGAGAAATCAACTAGAGATATAGACGACATACTGAAAAACTATCCATTCATCAATTGGATTCAATAAATGAGCATGTTCGCCAATTTCCATTTTTTTTTTCTTCCGTTTTTTTGGAAAAAATAAAGCTAATAAATAATTACAAACAAGTTTTAAGTTTATAAATTAAAAAACCTGAAACTAAAAACCGAAAACAAAATTGTTGTTAAACAATCCCTCTCAAGTGTAGGATTACAAAAATTTAGTTGGTGTTTTTCTACGTATCCACAGCCTGCAGAATCCCGAATTCTTGAAGGCAATGAAAGTGATACAGCATTACAAGTTGATGAAAATCCATCATACGTCCATAACTTTATATGGATATGGTACTATGCACTTTTTTTTTTTTTTTTTTTAATTTATGTTATTATTATTATTATTTTTATTTAACAACTGATAGCGCTAGTAGATTGAATTTTAAATATTAGGAAAGAAGAAAAATACATGAGGGTTAAACCTGCACCAAAATGCATAAGCATTATCATTTCCGTCTCCATCTGCAAATATGCTATTATGTTGTTTGAGCGGAAATTGAGGGATTTGAGGAAAAAAAATGTTTTCAATAATGATCAATGAACTAGATATATATACCAAAGTTTGTACATAAGAACTATATTCAACTTTGACATGGAATTCATGTTTAAATTTGGAATATAGGAAGTCACGCGTAACTCATGTATATCAATTTGGAATATAGCAAGTCACACACAGAAACTGTAACATCTTTCCCCGTCCTGTTATGTCGTTCTTTTTTTTCACAAGGAAAAAACATTACATTACTAAACAGGAGGAGAAACATCTTTCTCTCCTCCCGTTATCAATGTTGTGAACAAACTTCTTACCATTACAGGAAAAAAACACTGATACATTACTAAAACATTGACAGAGTACATGAAGTTTTGTTCACAGGAAAAGAAAACATTCTATGAAATATGAAAGATCATCAAAAGCAAAAAAAGAAAAAAAAACATCAAAGCAAAGATTTCCTTCTTAATGATTATTATTTTTAAATCTAACTGTTCTAACTTTTAGTATCTTAAATATATAAACAAATCTACCACCCTCCTAATCATGAGTCTCTCATTTGAAACAAGTTAGAGAGGATTCGGTTTATTTGCTAAAGGTTGAAGCCAAAAAACGATGACATCTAGACAAGGCGTTGAGAAAAGCTATGGAAGAGGATGAAAAAGAGTAAGAAGAAGATGGCTACGATTAAACATTAACATAACTAGAGCACGAGTGTGACTGATCAAGGCTCGACGTGCTTTGTTGGAAAATATCTAAAATGTTAGTTTTTTTATTGAAAATTGCGGACTATGTGGTTAAACATCTTGGATAAACGCTCAAAAATGAAATCTAAAGTAGAATTGTATTAACATAAATAAACACGCCCATATCCTTTATATCTTCCATTTGACAGACACATTTAGTTTGCCCCAATATCTCACACAAATCAAAATGTTTAAATGGAGTTCAAACATTTTTTTGTTGTTAAGATAAAGTGTTACTTTAACCTTATATACAAGAAATAGAAAACAATAAGCACTGCAATCTTTTCCTTCACACTGTGTTCATACGTTCCGTGTTCACGAGACCACAACATTTTCGTTTTGTGTGTTTACAAGACTAGAGCGAACAGTTTACTTGTGAGGTTTTAAAAAGCTGGTGGCCCTTTACCACAATGGTAGAAATATGTTGTGCATTTGCATGACAACGTGAGTTTGAACTCATTAGTGTCAAATCTAATTTCTAATTTAATGACAATATCGCTAAACTCAAAAAAAAAAAAAAGAAAAAAATTGAAATTAAAAAGGAAAAGTTAAGATCCTGGATTAAAAAAAAAGACGAACTTACATTGAACAAACTAAACACCCACACTTATTGTTCTTGATGATCCAAATTAAGCTTCAACCGATTCATCCGACGAGTACATATAATGCGTATATGATTCCAGGTATGTATCCCAATATTGTCAGCAACAAACATATCCAGAACTCCACCTGCATTCACCCACAATAATTAACACCAACATACAATTAATCGAAATCAAAATATAACCTTACAAAATATAAAAATAAAGGAGGAATTGGTTAAAATGATCGGAAATCAAATTTCAATTGCTCAACTGTTCAAAATGATATCGACGACACACTGATAAACGATTCATTTCGGCAATTGAGATTTGAAAAATGATCGTTCCCGGACGATTTCTCAAAAATGAAACGGGATTTGGGGAAAATAGGGTGAAAGAAGCACTCACTGCACAGCCATAACGAAGGAAGACTCCCACAGGTGGGAGGATGATTGCCAATATCACTTCCAGAAACGTTTCTGAACCCATTTTTCTGACGATTGAAAAATGAAAACCACAACTTGTGCTAAATATGGGTGACGATTTTGTGCTTTACATTTACTTCGCTCAAAGTGTAGATTTATATAAGAGAAGCAAATAGGCAAAGTCACAGTTACTAATAGGTGTCACAGCCTAGAAATCTTGTTGCCACGTGGGATGTAAAGAGATCGACACGTATCAAGATCAAGCTTTGCTGTTGGTTTTCCATGCACGTTTGATCCAGGGGAAGTATTATAAACTTTGTGCAACATGTTGGGCGGAGGGGGGACACTTCTGCGTTCACCCTCCGTATTTGGGATATATTATATATAGGTCAAATTTTTTTCGTGATCCTTATGATGATATTCTACTTTTAAATAGATTTTATGATGAAAATGTTATTAATTGTAATTTTGTGGTGAAATTTGTTATCAATCATAGTTCAAATTAGATTTTTCCTCATTCTTTTGTTATTTTCATTTTTATTGATTCCATCAACCAATCATAAAGCGCCATATGGATATAAATTTTTTTTATTTTTAAAATTTTTAGAGTTACAATAAAAAATAAATAAACAATAAAATTACAAGATTCATATTATCAGACCTTTTCAATTTCAAGAGAGCCAACATTCCAAATTCAAGATTTAAAAAATCACAAAGTACCTTATTGTGTTTAGGTTAGAATATAAGTTATTATGCAAACATTGAATTTAGTTTCATTTTAAGAAGAACATTGGTGGACAGGATGGCTAGGGTTATGTGAGAGAGAGAGGGGAAGGTGGTGAGTGGCCGCTGTGGCTGTGGCTGACAAGGGTAGGGATTGGGGAGGGATTTTTTTTTTTTTTTTTTCTTTCCCTTTTTCTTTTGTTGATTATAAAAAAGTGGAATTACCAAAAAGAAAAGAAAAAAAAAAGAAGAATGGAATGATCCTTTTACCCCTGCATGTGGATGAGATCTTGACATAAATTTCAATTTGGACTACGATTGATAACGAACTTTATTACAGGGATCGATTTAAAAGTAGTGTCTCACCACAGGGATCAAGAAAAAAAATTTAGCCTTATATATATATATATATATATATATTATACAATGCTAAATTAAGAAAAATTGTAAAAAAATGTGAAATAGGGTAAAAGTACTGATTTGATTCAGCTGCTGCAGCAGAACTTATTTCTTTTGGAACATATAACCTTTCAAACAAATTTTCCGTTCCAATTTTTGGTAGCAAAAAAAAATATATACATTTAATTATTTTTATGAAAGCCCAAATAATAATCAAGGCTGATAAACGTCGGGAAGTTGAAGCCCCACGCTTGCAGCTGATTTTCCAAGCACTCTCTTCATCTCATCTGTTCTATCCACAGCAATGTTGTAAGAGAACAACAAGTCCTGCACAACAAATACACAAAATTAGAGGCTTTAGCGGAGATAAAACGACAACGTTACGATGCAGCTATAGGGTTTCTTCGATAACAAGTTACTGGAGCAGAAACTAGTGCTTGCTAGGTGGCACAGCGGTGAAAGAAGCTGTGTACTCAGCCTGGACGAGAATACTAATTTACTCCATATTTGTGCATTCAAAGGGCAGTCAAGTGCAATGGTAATAGAAGACTCTAACTGCAGATATTGAACTAGTAAACAAGTCTAATGGCACATCTAGAACTTGATGCAACTAAAGTTAAAGCAAACCATTTCAGTATCTGTTTATCCTACGACATAAGACATGTATTCAACCCAGCAATCACGAAAGTGGCCCAATATAATGAAACATCACAAGAACTTGCAAAAAGTCAAAAAAACAAAGGAAAGAACTTTGATTAGAGCAATGAAGGTCTGCAGTACCTTGTGATGGTGCACACTATTGAGAAGTAAAGTGTAGTTCTCGGCAAGCTTCTTACGCTGAATGGAAGATGGGTCTGACAGTTTGCAGTTGTTCCTAAATTCTTCAGTTGCGTACCTTATAAAATGCCTCTTATTCTCTTCTTTGGCAACGTGTTTCTTCATGGCCTTGAGAAGGTGACGGTACACCTTAGCAACTTGCAAAGCCTTGCCGCTCATTTTCAACCTTTGTCTCGAGCTTATACTATCTTTTCTATATCTCCGCCCTGCATCAGGAACCATATGTTTTCTTTTCACAAAAAGGGTTGAAAGCAAGTCTTTCAAACTCCATGAAAAACACTTGAAACTTCTTATATAAGGAAAAGACACTAAGATAGTAAAAATTTGAACAAGGCTAATGAAAAGAAAGTAAAATTCAACAACAATAATATTGCTTGAAGATCTTCATAAGGAAAAGAAGAAAAAACCCACAAAAGTAGCATAGCCATGAAGCTGTAATTTCATGACATTTTCATAACATAAACTGCTTGTAATTTCATTCATTTCCTCCATAGTGCCATGAAGTCGTTATTTATCACAAGGTTTGGAGGGGGTAACGACAAAAGGGCAAGAGGTATACAGACACTACTAACCGAATGGCTGCACAATTACAAATCAGAAATGCAAAATTCTACCGCTTGTAACTGAGATATAGCAGCAAAACAAAGTGTCACCACTGCCAAATTGCTACCTGGGTCCATGAAAATGGCTACACCTAATCCCCCATAGGATGGAGAAGAACCTCCTCGAGCCTGGATTCCACGGTGTCGGTTTCCTAATTCAATCACGCAATGCCATGTTCGAAAGAAAACACATGACAATGCATGATTGACTTGAAATACAACCACTATGCCAATCGTACCATCATACGCGGGTAAGTTTCTCTCCATCCCACGACTCTACGACTAATGTAGGCTAATGGGTAAGCCAAATTAAGCAAAAGGAACAAAATAAAGTTGCTACTGCTATCTATTATAAAAACAAAATTTGATTGTATTAGTTTTTTTTTTTTTTTTTTCCACAAATTAGAGTACTTGGCATTAAAATGAATTTGATTAATAATCACAATATAAATTTATATAATGTAAAATGTGCTATGTTATTTGATGTATGTAGCACCAGTCTTAATTATTTCAATGACGTTGTGCTTATGCGGCATCTATCGTAACAATAGTAAGTTTTTTATTTGTGATACATAAATAACTTTAACGGATTTGTGAAGATAATAACTTATACAAAACAAATTTATTATCACTTTAACATTTCAAGCAAATAACGTACAATCATTTGTAAAAGTTTTTACATAACACTTAATTATTGAACTATGACGACACGTAGCAATTTCGATTATAGAAAGTATAGGTGTCAAAATTTGAGTCTTATATTGACTAAAATAAAATAAAATTGGTTTTGGCTTAAATGTTAAAATATGTTCATGTGTTTTAGTCATTGGATTAATCTAGTTGATGTGTTTTCAATTTGACCAATTTGATCATTGTGTTTATCTCCGTTGGCCAATTAAGGATATTTCCATTCAATTTTTGTAAAAAAAAAAAAATATAATTGTTATAATTTATTTGATTTAAAATGAAATAAAACTAGAAATTAAAAGAAATATTATTCTCCTCCCAACTCTTCAATTTTTGTAAAAGAAAAAAAATATATATATATATAATTGTTATAATTTATTTGATTTAAAATATTTAAAATGAAATAAAACTAGAAATTAAAAGAAATATTATTCTCCTTCCAACTCTTCAATTTTTGTAAAAAAAATAAAAAAAAAATATAATTGTTATAATTTATTTGATTCAAAATATTTAAAATGAAATAAAACTAGAAATTAAAAGAAATATTATTCTCCTCCCAACCCCCCCCCCCAACAAAAAAAATAAAAACATCACCCCCCCCCCCCTCTTTTCTATGTTACAACTTTAATTATTTTTTAGGCTGAAAGTTTTATCTCTTATATGTGTTATATTTCATTGATTTGCATTTTTTTGTAAAGAGAAATGATAATTATTTCTCGTATGATTTTTCTTATGAAATTTTTATAAAATATTGAATGAAATGTCCTTAATTAGTTAACAGAAACAAACCCGAGGACTAAATTAGCTAAATTGAATATACAGGGATTAAATTAGCCATATGACTATAACACATGGACCATTTTGATATTTAAGCCATGAATTTTTATAGGAGTGTGCTATCCACGCACCCCTTGACAATTTCTGTCCGTTGATCTTCTTTAATTTATCCGATCTAATGGCCGAAAATTTAAAAAGTGTGTGAGAAGTAAAATGAGATGTGTGATATCACACTCTTTTTTATATTAAGGGGAGTAGATGTAATTCAGCGTAACTACCAAACCCGGATTCGTTTTGTGTGTTTCGAGTTGGAGAGAGTACAACCTTTGCTTACTTTGAACTCGACGCTCCCAGAAATTGAGACCATCATCATGTCGCGGGAGAGACCCAAAAGAGGCGCATTGCCTCCCGCCCAAGAGGTACGCTACCCGAAATCGTCCCTTCAACTTTCTCGGTTTCTTGTGAAAACGAAGAAAAAAAAGTTTGGATCTTTGCTCAAGTTTTGCTCTAGTCTTTGCTTCCACAATTCGAAAACGTTTCAATTAAATAAATCCATGTGGCGGGTTTTGTTTTCTGTACTGAAAATTAATGCAATTTCTCAGATTTGAGATTCTGATTCGTAATTTCTCTACTTTTGAAAGAATTGTGATAGATGTGATCAGCACTGTTTTGTGCTGTTTGATTTGGAATGTGATGTGCTCAGCGTTAATCGTATTTGCAGATTCTAGTCCATAAAGCTGCTTTTGGCTTTTGGCTTTTGTCTTTTGTTATATAAACGTTTAATTTCTTCTGCAAAACGTTTTTGCTTTAGATTTCCTACATTCAAGGTAACAATTGCAGCCTGAATTTGGTTGTTGAGATTATGATGACACGATAATTCTTGTTTCGATATTCAGTGTTTTGTTTCTTTGATGTTCGATGCTTAGTTTCAATGCAGAACAGATTTCAGTTGCATTCTATCAGCAACAGTTGGTTTTAGGAAGGAAGGGTTCCAATTGCCTTTTTGTTTATCTACTTTAAATGCAGAATATTCAGAAATTAGAGAAAGTTGTAGAGGAAGGTAATTTCTATGGAGCTCAACAAATGTACAAATCAATTAGTGCAAGGTACGAGTGATATGCTCTTTATAATTTCTACTTACATAGTTTCTATTATTTAGTTTCGGGACTCAAGAGTATGATCAATCAGGGAATCTTGGGAATTGTAGTGACAGAAATTCTCCAATGTGGGATCAATCTTGCGGGATGTGAGTGCCCGGTTGATCGGCTGTCTAGCTAGGCTTTTTCCGTATTGGAGAAAGCCTCATTTTATGTAACTGTCAGCATGGCTGTTGAGGAACCCAGGAACCCACTTTCTTCCTTTGTTTTTCTTAAAGGCATGTACCTTGATCAATATGGCTGCTTTATTGCAGATATGTAGCTGCTCAGAGGTTTTCCGAGGGTGTGGATATCCTTCAGTCTGGCGCATGGAACCAACTGAAACATGGGCAGGTCATTACTTTCATGGTTCTGCTTCATCAATACTTATCTTACCTTTAGTTGAGATACAAACATGCGGAAAATATAACATGACATTTCATAATCAAATCTGTATTACTGATTCTGTATGTACGGAAACAATTTCAGGTTACTTGTGGTGCTGAGTTAGCTGCTTTGTTTGTGGAAACACTTGTCAAAGGAAGATTCCCTTATGACGATGAAACCTTAGGTCAGTTGTTATCTTAGGTATAGAATTCATTTCTCGATTGATTCACTGTTGGCTTGTTCTTATCTTCTGTAGTAATTTTTAAATGCTTTTGAACTTTATCTTGGTTGGTTCTAGTCACATGGTTCTTCTAGCAGGTCTTGGTTGGTTCTAGTCACATGGTTCTTCTAGCAGGTTCTGTTCGTATCAGAATATCAGTGTTATGATAAATAGAATTTTTGGAGATGAATCACGATTCACATGTTTTCCTGGCCATTTTTGGCGTTTCGGTCTTTCTAGTATTAAGATTCTTCTATTTCGTCGTGATTATGACAATTTTTTGTCAGTTCGTGTCAGGAAAATTTATAAAGCATTTCCTCGGATACCTGTGCCGCAACAGTTAGGGGATTTAGATGACATGCAACAACTGTCTGAAACACTTGGGGCAGCAAAAACATGTGTTGAGGGCTGCTCATCATTCCTAAAGGCTGCTCTTAAGTGAGTTTTTGTGCAATATTTTGCTTTTCCCGATTTTGAAAGAGATTTTATGGTTATGTTTTTGGTCTTTTTTATGCGGGAGTGAAGATATTTGATTCCTCTCTATCATGACTATTCAATGCTATTTGATATTCGTGTGCTTTTTTTTTCTTTTGTTTAATCCATGCTATTTAACTCTAACTAAGCGTTTGGTTGGTGGGAAAAGGGGCCTGAGAAATTGTTTACTTTCCCATGTTGGATAAGTGCAAGGAAGTGAAGATTTTGTAATAAATGCTAAGGGAAAGAAGATAATGCCGTTACTTATAGCCTTTTAACGGAAGCTATTCCTCCTTCCCGGAGCCCCGCTTTTTCCAACATTTTTTAGCATTTTTATAGATATTCAGGACGAAATTGGTCTCATTAAATATTGAAAAACCAATTATACCCACAACCGCACTTCATATTCAACTTTTTTCCCCAACTTATCCCTATTAAGGAAAATATCAATTTTGATTCTTTATATCCTAGTTAAATTCGTGATTGTACAAAATATGTGTGTACCTGATGAGCACACGCAATATGTATTAAATATGCGCTTTACTTATATCAGATCCCAGAGTGTCATCGAGCACTGAAAATGCGTTGCTGTTTCTCTCTTCTCAGGTGGTCTAAGGAGTTTGGTGCACCCAGGAGTGGAGCTCCAGAAATACATGTTATGCTAGCGAACTACATATATTTTGAATCTCCTGAGGTGGTAAGTAGCATCTTGATATATATGTGTTTGTATATATACATTTATATATCTATATCTATATATATTCAATCTTTGTATTTAGCTCGCAAGTGCATACATCTCAAGCATAGTCTCCATATCTAGAATTTGGGAGTTCCAATTTTTGTCCACATTTCACAAATAACTGCTTATTAATTGCTAGTAGGGTCAAATGGAATATTGGACCAACTTGATTTTTGCCAACAGATCACTATTTATACACATTTATTTACTGTCGTTTTCTACTTGAAAATGTTGGAATCATTTTTTTTTCATAGGTTCTTCATGCTGTTCAAGCTATTCTTGTATTCACTTGTTCTAATGTACTTGAATTTGAAACGTGTAACCAAAAGGTCCAGTTTATACCTTGAGTACTTTTGACTCTTGCTATTAGCGTAGAGTGAACACCAGTATCTCGTTTGATTGCTTTACAGGACATGGTTAGAGTGTCACATCATTTTGTTAGAGGAAACAACCCCAAAGAGTTTGCTTCGACTTTAGTAAATTTTATGGGCAAGGTGAGGCTTTTTCCCCCACTTAACACTTGAAATCAATTTTCAAAAATTCAGAAAAATGTATGCTTTGACGTGAACGGAATTATAGTTACCCTTTTTATGTGAAGTTTTTATGAGGTTCACACTTCTTGACCATGCAGTGTTATCCAGGGGAAGATGATGTGGCCATTGCCCGAGCTATTTTAATGTAAGCCACATCTCCACTATGTGCTTGTATAGGCAATTCAAATGTTTTGTTCCCATTGATATCATTGATGATAGTTGAACACCCAATCTGGATTATCGGACCTGAATCCTGGATTAGCTTCAATTTCTGAAGTCCACGATGAGTGCAATAACTCCATAACCTGAGTGAATTTTTTGTAAAAATGAGAACAATAACTTGATTACAATGTAAAGTGAAATTCCCTTTCTAAATTTTAATTTTTTTTTTGGGAACTATGAGAACAATTGAACATACACATTCAACTACCGTCTCGCCATGTTTATATACGTTTCCTTTTGCTTTTGTTCTGAGATTGAGCAGTAGGCTAATCCAGCTAATTCTGTTTTCGGTTTTCCTATAGAGCTGATTTTGTGTCTTTCTATTCTAGGTATTTGTCAGTTGGTAATCTGAGAGATGCCAATATTCTCATGGATGA
Organism: Pyrus communis; assembly: GCF_963583255.1. NCBI lineage: Eukaryota > Viridiplantae > Streptophyta > Magnoliopsida > Rosales > Rosaceae > Pyrus > Pyrus communis. The sequence goes on from NC_084818.1 coordinate 7,545,631, forward strand.
GATAAAGAAGCAAGTGGAGTCTAAGGAGCTTGACTTTCCCAAATCTGATTTGATCCAGTTCATCAATTTTCTTTTGCAAACGTATGTTGCGTTCAATTCTCCCTTTTTATTCATGAACCGTAACAATCTTATACCCCATCTCTAGAGAAGGATCCATAAAAATCTTATCTGTCTAAATGGATTTTGGAGCATGGTAAAAGAAAATGAAACATACTGTTGCTTGGCTTCCGTTTTGCTCATTTTAGAGGCAATCGATATTGAATCAAGCCATTAAAAAGTAAAATCCTAAAGTGTAATTTTCGGTGACTTGGGCAATCAAAATATCGATAATCATACTGGAAATATGCAATTTATTTATGCCCCTCATCTTCATGCATCAAAATATTGATAGCCAAAGTCTCGAGAGATCATTAAGATTTAATTAGATTATGAAATAAGAAGGAACTTCAATTATTGATCTGTATGCTATGACTATGAGGTTTACAAATTGCTGAATTATTCTGAATGTTATTCTCAACGCAGGTTGTTGAGAGATGCTCTTCCGCTTTTTAATATGTTGAGAGCGAAATACAAATCAAGCTTAGACAGAGAACCAACATTTCATGAGGTATGCGATTTTTTCTGCGTGACAACCTTTTCCAAATTTTTGTTAAATGGCTCTCACTAATGTGTACTCTTGTGCAAAGGTATATGCTAACTATGAATTTATGGTTTAGTTGCTGGATGAAATTGCGGAGAAGTTTTATGGAGTACGACGCAGAAATCCACTGCAAGGGATGGGGATGTTCGGCGAGATTTTCAAGGTAATTATGCATTGCCCACAATATTGTAGCTTGTAACAGAGTTGAACTCTTATGAACGGTTATCCACAAAATAATAACGATACAACTCTGACGGAGACTCTGTTCCATGGAAAAAAGCTGAGTGAGTCTTGAAATAACTGAGCAGCATTCTTATTGGAACATACATCCTTGTTATGCAGATGATGGGAGGTGACTAGTGGCGCGACGGAGCATCAAGTTCTCGCTTCCTCGGCGGATCCATCAATGCTACCGTTCTTGTGCCGGTTGATGGGAGTGTATTTGTATTTTTGATACTCTAGGAACAATTTTTGGGAGTGTATTTATATTTATATTGTTTTTCACCTAGGTAGATACAGGTCTTGTGTTTGTACCATCAACAGAATAATTTTTATTGTTTAATTTGAATATTCCAAATTGTATGACTTCTAATCTTTCATGGCCATAATTTCTTCCGGATTCTGAAATCTGAGTACTGAAATCCGTTAATTCAAGATACACATCTCTGAAATAAGTTCAGAAGTTGACTGACATAACAAGCCAGGTATCTTGGAGCTCCATGATGAGGTCTAATTGAGCATCCCAAGGACCAAACTTGTCGCCGTCGGCAACGCCTCCACCACCTGACCGTACTCTCCGAAGCTCTCCGGAGTCGCTGTGATGGCCCTGAGCTCCACCGGCTTTGACTAGCTGTAGATTTCCATCTTTTTTTTATTCTTTCCTCTAACTATATCAGTTCATTGTATATCCTGCGTTCAGTTTTTTTTTTTCTGACTGTACGATATACAAACAGATTGTGATTCAAAGATTTCCGAAATTCTCACAAAAAGAATCCGGAATGGATCCTCATTCATTCCTAAATAAAAATCCAAATGCAGAAATTTTCTGTTCCCTACTCGTCCTTTTCCGACGGATGAGGATCGAAACGCTGCCGTTCCCTTGAATCTAAAGTAAACGCAGCGTTTCGAGCTTCCCCAAACTTCAAACACCGAGCATTTTCTTCTTCTTCTTCAACCGACTGCAACTTACACTCGCAATCCATGGCAGCTCCAACTCAAGCCCTAACTCAGCGTCAACTCCTCAAAACCCTAACCAACCTCTTGACCTCCACAAAAATCCTAAACCCAGAACCTCTAAAACCCTACATTCCTCACCTGACCCAACCCCTCCTCCTCTCCATCATCTCCTCCAAAGCCCTAGCTTCTCAACCCACGGCCCTCCTCTTCTTCTTCCGGTGGGTCCAGGATCACACGCCCTCCCTAACCCAATCCCCACAGACCCTCCTCGCCCTCCTCCCCTCCCTCTTCACCCACCACAAGTTCTCCGACGCCAAAGCCCTCCTCGTCCAATTCATCGCCGCCGATCGCAAGAACGATCTCCACCACCTCATTCTTCACCCGGACCCCACCGTGCCGAAGCCCTCGAAGGCCCTTCTGGACACTTCCATTGGGGCATATGTGGAATCTGGGAAACCCCACCTTGCAGCCCAAGTGTTTGATAAAATGAAGCGGCTTCGGCTTCAGCCCAATTTGCTCACCTGCAATACTCTGATTAATGGTCTGGTAAGGTACGGGTCATCGCATTCGATTTCGTTGTCTAGAGGTGTGTTTAAGCATGCTGTTGAGTTAGGGGTTAAAGTGAATACGAATACTTTTAACATTTTGATATGTGGGTATTGCTTGGAGCATAAGTTTAGGGATGCTGTAGAGTTGTTGAGTAGGATGAGTGAATTCAGATGCGTGCCCGATAATGTGAGCTATAATACGATATTGAACTGGCTGTGTAAAAAGGGGCAGTTGAGTGAAGCCCGGGATTTGTTGTTGGACATGAAGAATCGAGGGTTGTTTCCGAATAGGAACACATATAACATTTTGGTTTGTGGGTATTGTAAGATGGGGTGGTTGAAGGAGGCAATGCAGGTGATCGAGTTGATGACACAGAACAGTTTGTTGCCGGATATTTGGACGTACAATGTCTTGATTAAGGGGTTGTGTAGGGAGGGTAGGATTGAGGAGGCTCTGAGGCTTCGGGTTGAGATGGAAAATTTGAAGTTGATGCCTGATGTTGTCACGTATAACACATTGATTGATGGGTATTTTGAGTGGAGCAGTGATTCAGAGGCCCTTAAGTTGGTTGAGGAGATGCGTGAAAAGGGAGTGAAAGCAAATGCAGTTACTTACAATATAATAGTAAAGTGGTTCTGTAAAGAAGGGAAGCTGGATGAAGCCAGTGATACTATAAGGAAGATGGAGGAAGATGGGTTTGCTCCTGATTGTGTCACTTATAATACTTTGATTAACGAGTATTGCAAGGCAGGGAAAATGGCAGAAGCATTTAAAATGATGAATGAGATGGGTACGAAAGGTTTGAAGATGGACATCTTTACTCTCAATACTCTTCTTTACACTCTCTGCAGTGAGAAGAAGCTGGACAAGGCATTTGACTTGCTTCGTACTGCAACTAAGCGGGGTTATATTCTTGATGAGGTAAGCTATGGAACCTTGATCACGGGATGCTTTAAGAACGAAAAGGCCAACAAGGGTTTCAAGCTTTGGGATGAGATGAAAGAGAAGCAGGTTGTTCCCAGCATTGTCACCTATAACACTATAATTGGAGGCCTCTGCCAGTCTGGAAAAACTGATCAAGCATTCGACAAGTTGAATGAGCTTCTAGAGAGGGGTCTAGTCCCTGATGGAACTACATACAACACGATAATTCATGGTTACTGCCGTGAGGGGAATGTTGAGAAAGCATTTCAGTTCCACAACAAAATGGTTGAGGAATCATTCAAGCCAGATGTCTATACATGTAATATTCTTCTTTGTGGGCTATGTAGAGAGGGTATGTTAGAAAAAGCTCTTAAGCTTTTTTACACATGGATTTCGAAAGGGAAAGACATTGATGCAGTTACTTACAACACATTGATATCAAGCCTTTGCAAAGAAGGAAGGTTTGATGATGTTTTTGCTCTTTTTTCGGAAATGGAAGAAAACAAATTAGCGCCAGACCAATATACATACACTGCCATTCTGGGTGCACTTACGGATACTGGTAGGATTAAGGAAGCAGAAGAATTTATTTTGAAAATGATTGATATGGGAAAGTTACCTGATTGGCCCCCAGAATTGGAGAAGGTTAAAAATGGAGTGGCCGAATCTTCAGTTGAATATGATTCAAGCACAGGAGCCTATTCAGAAAAAATCATTGAGTGTTGCTTTCAAGGTAAATATAAGGATGCAATGCACATTTTGGAAGAATCAATGCAGAAAGGCATGACGTTAAGTAAAGATGTTTACATTAATTTGATGAATGGGCTGATTAAGAGGCGAAAAAGTATATCAAAGGCTGTTAAGCTGTAGTGACACCTTAGGCTATTTTTGACAATGTCAGAGTGCCCGAGCCTTGCCTACACGTTCTATTTGAATAGGGCAACAACTGGACGAGGTACAACCTTTTGTTTTCTTATCTTTTCATGTTTCTCTAATCTTCTCATAGAATCCAGTTTCAACTTTAATTCTCATACAATCTTACTTAGTTCAAAAGAGTTAGCTAGAAGAACATAGAAATATTGACGGTATGATCCAGTTTGTAGATGCTTAGAAGAATGAAATTTCTTAGTAACTATGCAAAATGTCACTTTCCGTCTATTGTGAAAACACAAAAGAACATCACTTTTCGTCTCGGAACTGAGTGCTGTTCAACGTTTTGCAGTAATGATGAAGCCAAGGGACATCGGCAACAGTATTATTTGCTAATCTTTTTATTCTTTTTGGACATGCAGCTGGAGCAAATTCAAATTAGTAAAGGAAAGATTTGTTTTACAATCTGCTGATGGTTTTATTGATGAGTGCTGATCTAAGATAAAATTAAGTTTGACATTTGTTGAAATTCACAGGTTCCTTTAACAAAAGAAAACAGTTCAAGTGAAATGAACAAAGTTTCTTTGTCCATGCCATTAAATTTGAGGTTTGGTGGTGTTCAAGTAAAGGCAGGGCATGGAAATCTTATCCTCCATTCTGAGACCGAAATTGAGAATCGGCAGCTAAAAATGGGACTAGCTTTCTTGAAAGGCGTTTCTTATGGCTGATGCGAGGAGAAACGGGTTCATGAGGTTAGCAATAATCTGCAAGATGTAAAGAATCAAGTTCATTTTTCTTTCAAATTTGTTCTATATTTGAGAATGCTAGAGGGAAGAATGAAGGTGGTAAGGTTCCATATCAGCGTACAATGTAGTACAAAGGAAAGTTTCCCTTGGAACAGATGATAACGTTTAAGAAGTGCTGTGTGTCATATTGCATCTTTCTTAGCCCTTTCAGACAAGAGTTTTTTCCCGTCATTCTTGACAATGGCGATATTCATAAGGTTCGCGGAACAAGGGAAACGCAGTCCTGGGGGTTACAGCATGTGTCATACTATCAGCGATTCAGCATCAAAGAAGGAACAGCCATGGTCAATGAGGGGATGAAAGATACATTATCCATCGCATACGTGTGTTAGAAATGGATTGGACTACTGGTTTCATCAGTTCAGATGCATTGCGTTAGGACTGAGCGCTCGACAAAAGTGTCACCTCACTTTCGCGAGGATCCCTGCAATTTCTGGTACAATTTGTGCTTTTAAAGTTGTCAATGACGAAAGGAAGAGAGCTGTAAGCTGAATGATTGTATTTATATGCCATTGCTCTCTGTATTATAGATGAACTGTCTTTTATTTCTTCCTGAAAATATCCCGCCGTGTAAATTAAGTGTTTGGATGATGAGAAAAGAAAGAAATTCAATAAAGATTATGAAGGATGCTGGTATTATCCCATAACGTCTAGTTTTGCATTTCTCTAATGTGTTGGAGAAATGTAGTTTTTCATTATAAAAACGAGGGAGGAGTGCGAAAAAGAAAACGAGATTCTGAAAATCACTGCCTTTATAAATTTTTGTTTGGAAATTTCCGTTTTACCCAACCCTAAAGTAGAACATTCTAAGTTGGTGAGTCTGCTTGACTGTAGTCATAGGTAAGGTGAAATTTCTATAGCTTCTTCGGGGCCTAAAGTGGATAACCGTGACTTACCACCAGTTGTCCTCCTTTTATCTAAAATAAAAATAAAAAATAAAATGAACAACCCCTAATATAAAGACACTTCTCTTGTCGACCTTTCAACACTAGGCTGGTGTCAAACTTTATATATTGTGTTACCGATGAATATATTATTACTGGTTGCCCTTGACTAAAATTATAAAAATTTGCAATTGAGCAGGTATATCAACTCATTCAAATTTAGTTGAAATTAAAAAGAAAGTTGAGAATAACAACGGGGTGACACAAATAGTTTTTGGTCAGAATAATTTAGAATAGCAATAGCAATATCATTTGTATTAAAAAAAAAAAACATAAATAAATACGGGTATGCACGGGGAGAAAAATGTATAAAAATCACTTAAAAAAATATTACAGAAAAAATGTCTAAGTTTGTCAAAAGTTGTATTCCTACCTAAGTCATTGAGTAAAAGTTTTAATACTTGTTTGGATGTGCTTTTAAAATGACTGAAAGCTTGGATTCCAAAAGTATTTTAAGTGCTTTCTACAAGAAGCACTTTAAGTGCTTTTCTAGAATTTACTAGCATTTTTACTAAGGATTATTTTCAAAAATATTTTCACTAAAAGCGCTTTCTGTCACATCCCGGCCCGAGGCGGATCACTTCCTGGGCCCGCTCCACCACCGTAGCACGATATTGTTCGCTTTGGGCTTACCATTCCCTCACGGTTTTGTTTTTGGGAACTCACGAGCAATTTCCCAGTGGGTCACCCATCATGGGATTGCTCTAGCCCCCTTCTCGCTTAACTTCGGAGTTCCTACAGAACCCGAAGCCAGTGAGCTCCCAAAAGGCCTCGTGCTAGGTAGAGATGAGAATATACATTTAAGGATCACTCCCCTGGATGATGTGGGATGTCACAATCCATCCCCTTAGGGGCCCGACGTCCTCGTTGGCACACCACAACCAGGTTTAGGCTCTGATACCAAATTGGCACATCCCCGCCCGGGGGGACCACTTCTCAGGCCCGCTCCACCACCGTAGCACGATATTGTCCGCTTTGGGCTTACCATTCCCTCACGGTTTTATTTTTGGGAACTCACGAGCAACTTCCCAGTAGGTCACCCATCATGGGATTGCTCTAGCCCCTTTCTCGCTTAACTTCGGAGGTCCTACGGAACCCGAAGCCAGTGAGCTCCCAAAATGCCTCGTGCTAGGTAGGGATGAGAATATACATATAAGGATCACTCCCCTGGGCAATGTGGGATGTCACAATCCACCCCCCTTAGGGGTCCGACGTCCTCGTCGGCACACACGCGACCAGGGTTAGGCTCTGATACCAAATGTCACATCCCGGCCCAAGGCGGATCACTTCCCGGGCCCGTTCCACCACCGTAGCACGATATTGTCCGCTTTGGGCTTACCATTCCCTCACGGTTTTGTTTTTGGGAACTCACGAGCAATTTCCCAGTGGGTCACCCATCATGGGATTGCTCTAGCCCCCTTCTCGCTTAACTTCGGAGTTCCTACAGAACCCGAAGCCAGTGAGCTCCCAAAAGGCCTCGTGCTAGGTAGAGATGGGAATATACATTTAAGGATCACTCCCCTGGATGATGTGGGATGTCACACTTTCAGTCATTTTAAAAGTACATCTAAACGAGCTCTTAATTTTTATCTTAAATAAACAAGTAAAAAAAAGTAAGGGTAAATTACACTTTACTACCTCAGATTTGATGTCTATTACAATCTCATACAACATCTTTAAAACATTTCACTTTCATACCTCACATACTATTTTATTTCAATATAATACATTTGTTACATTTTCAATTCTTTGATCCTTTAAGAGCTGACGTGGCAGCCATATTTGTGCCACGTGGCTGCCAAATTTGTTCCACGCGACAAATTTTTTTTACTCATTTAAAATAATATAATAATTTACCCTTAAAATAAATAAATAAATTGAAACCCACCTCCCTGCAAACAAACCCAAAAACCTCCCAAGGTCCAACAAGTCGAGTTCTTTGCCTCGCCCAACCTCATCGCCTCCTCCTCGCCTCCCGTCTCCAACTCCCCTTCCTGTAATGATCCCCCCACCACGTCACTCCTCCGATACCAGCCGTCCGGTTTTTTTTTTTTTTTCTGTTGTTCCCGCCTCACCGACCCCCCCAAGAGTTTGTGCTCGTCGAAAGTTACAACAACTTCTATGAGCACTTCCCCACCTTGCCTCCTACTGAGTCGTCATCGTATGGAATTGTGATAGGGAATCGTGAGTTCCTGAACGACGTCGTCATGTCATCGGGTCGAACATTCAAAAAAGTAAGATCAGTTGGGGGTTTGACAATGTCTTCTTCGTTTCCTAGTGGAGGGTTCAAATTCGACGGCTGCCGTGAAGGTGAGTAGCGTCCTCACGAGTAGGTTGATGACTGTCTCTGTGGTCAAGATGCCTTTTGGGATTTCTGGTAATTGCATATTGCTGTTCAATTACTTTGATTTGATTTGGGGGGTTGCGGGAAGGTGGGTTTTAGTTTGTGGTTTTTTTTTTTTTTTTTTTTTATAATTTTTTAGGGTAAATTATTATAATATTTTAAATAAATAAATTACCATGTGGCACAAATTTGGTAGCCACGTGGTACAAATGTGACCGTCACATCATCTCTTAACGGATCAATGTATGAAAAATGTAACGGATGTATTATATTGAAATAAAATAATACGTGAGGTATGAAAGTGAAATATTTTGAAGATGTTGTATGAGGTTGTAATAGATCTCAAATCTGAGATGGTAAAATGTAATTTACCCCTACTTTTTTTACCTGTTTATTGTTGAACTTTAATGAAAATATCTCGGTACTGTTCACTTTAACGAAAAATCACATTTTTACATTAAAAAGTCAACCATTACACTATTCACTTTACTATTTATTTTGTCTTTATCATTAAAACTCAAAGTTTTCAAATCATTTTCATTAATTTTCCATAAAGCAAAAGCTTATTAAACTTTTTAAAAGTTTGATTTTGTCTCCAATTATTTAAATTCCTCTTGAACGATAAAGCAAAAACCTCACTAAAATTGTGTTAGCTTTTGATTTCCCATCAATCATCATCTCTTGGCGTACATTTTAGTTAATATGAAACAATTAATTGCTAGATTTTTCTGTTGGATTTAGATTTGCAACTTTATCTACACTAGTAACCGATGTTATGTTAATATGCCACTAAATTTTGAATCTTTGTAAATCTAATGCAACAATATAAAGCCACTTTTGGTGAGTGGCAATTTTTTTCGCACCATCTTTTTTTACTCCTCGTATACCCATTCTTCTCAATTTTCCTTTGTGGGGTTGCATGAATTTAAGAAGACCAAAAGAGAAAAATGAACAGGGAGTGTGTGTGTAGCACCACCTTTTTTTTGTCGGATTGGTTTTTACATCATCATGTTGATAAAAGGGCGGTTCCAACCCAACAAGGCTCATCGCTTTGCAAGAATCAGGAGATGAACATCTATCATAGGCAATCTTACCCTTACTTTTGCAAAGAAGCTATGAACACAACTCGAACTCGTGTCCTTTTGGTCACAAATGAACAACATTTGTGTTGCGCTAAGGTTATGTGGAACGGTCATAGCATCGTTATGTCTCATCTCTTCTCACGTGATCAGGCTATGTATACAAACTGTAACCCTCAATCAAGAATTTCTCCATCGTTAGCGTATGTACATAATAATCACTACTGTAAATTCAGACATGTATGTGTGTGTGTGTGTACATACACACACACATTCCAACTTTATCAGACATTGTTATGCATATCTTGTTTGCAGTTTCAGTTTCAGGTACCATGTCGTCCCGTTTAGAAATTAAAAGGGCTTGCAGTACTAGTTTAATCAAAATTTTTAAGAAGCACACACCAATGACATAAAACAGTGCTTTTTCTTTGGTTTTCTGAAGCCCATGAACCCCAAAAGCCAGAAGCCTCTCCCCAGTATGAAACCATGAAAGTCTCAAGACCAGGTGGACTTATCATTTATCTACAACCGCAAATTGGCTTCTGAGTTCTGACCTCAACCTCTGAAAGAGAGTGTTTGAGTTGGGGTAGGTGAAGTGGCATCCAACTCAAACACATAATAGGAAAGGTTGTATTCCACATTTCAAAATTTTCTTCTGAACAAATTTGCATCTCTGGATCGTGCGGCAAGCACTGCCACCATTGCATATGATCTATCAAACATGTACATAAGCAAACATGGAATAAATTTGACCAACTATATTCAACTATAGACATGCACAGTACTCTCAAAGTATAATACTAAGAATGATACTATGGTCTGTATTCTCCAGGGTTAAACGTTGTCGTTGGCTATGTGTTAGCCTCTCAAAATTAATATTTTAAAGAATATTTGTAGGGTCAAATTTTTTTCATCTCTAACCATGCAGAGCTAAATATTTTTACTTTGGCTTGGGATGCACATGTTGGGTTTCATCGAGAGGCCTCAACTTATTATATGCCGTCAACTCTGAATAAATTTAACCTGATTCTTTTTAACAGATTCATTTTGGCTCTTGGCTAAAGATGAGTTTTGTACAAATTCAGGTTAAAAGTGGTCTAGCCCATGGCCTGAGATGACCTAACAACACATTCAATGGGATATCCGCTAACAGTCACTATTTATGTGAAATGTCAACGTAGTTTATACTTTAATCCTCCTAGCTAGTTGATCCAATTCACGATTTTTTTGTTATTTGATTACAATTCTAAAAAAAAAAAAAATATCCTCACCTTTCTTATTTCATAACTGAAATGAATCATCCATGTTTTAATAAACGCATGAATTTTAAGAATCAAAATAATCTCAATGTCTAATTTTATTAGGTAAGCATGCGTTAAATGTACACGTGTTATAATTTGGATAGTTGAATAACATCACATACTTCGACAAAAAAAAGAATAACATCACATACAATTACGCACAATAATCTGTCATATAGGGTTACAGCTAGCCAAAAGTAGTGTAAAATAAACGAAGGATCACTCATATTAGTGGTTGCTCACGGATTACATCCAACCTAACTCCTTTCCAAAAGACAATGTAAAGGCTGATCGATGGTCCCTGAACCTACATTTGCAGATCACAAAGATTAATAAACTAGAAACTAAGAAAGCGTGTGGGAATATTATTGGGGAACCCCTGCCCATGCATGACAGAAATGACAGAAATAACACATCACGGTTCAACAAAGCAAAGCAACCAACGCGTGGACCTTGTAACTTTGTTCCATTTCTTCTTATGAACTAATGGAGTACAGTCTGCAAATTCCACATATGTTTATCTGATCCAAATCTTACAAATGCTTGCTTAATTAATTTGCATGGAAAATAAATTAAGAAAAATGCTAAGAAATTTTTTCAAAAATAAGATTTTCTATGGACTTTCTGCCACGTCATTTTTTTGCATAATATTTCATAATATTAGCACTAGAATTAACATTAAATTGTAAGGTGACATAGAGTCTCATTTAGCATTTCTCATAAATTAATTAATATTATATGAAGAGAGAATATTCTTGTCTTGGTGAAGGGGTCCAAATTAATCAGTCAGTGATTAAGTTGTATAAATTTTGGGAACATAATGATTAGTGGATATTATTGAAGCAAAAGCATATATCAAACAACAAAAAAGTAAAGTAAAGCAGATGAAAAAACGTTTTGCGTGCATAATCGTGTTGAATAGAATATTATTTGGTCTAATTATTTGGATAAGGCCACGATTAGTTATGAGATAGAGAAAAAAACAGGTATTATAGGCATACTTTACTGAATAATTATGAAGATCATAGAGAGAGGGGGTGCGGCACATAGAGAGAAGAGAGAGATGTAATTGTGGAGTGTCTTCTATTCCATTCCATTATGTCTTTATTTATAGTAGTTGGGAAAGTTAAATCATAACCCTAATAGGATTACAACTCTAATAGGATAATATCTAAACCTAGAAAATATTCCAAGATATACCTAAATACAATATGATTTACACAATCACATTCCTAATCTAGTAAGACTGCAACACTCCCTCTTTAGTGTGTAAATACTCAACTAAATGGCGCATCAGGTCTTTAGCGATGAAGCAAGTACAGTTGATAAAGTCGTCGACACAATGAGCGAATATGAGTCTCAAATCAACAGAAGAATGCATAAAAGGTATAACTCACAAAATCTTGCTATGGTAAAACCCAAGATGGGATAAAAACCCATAGACTAAGGAGAAAAGTGAGAAGTTGCATTAAGTTAAAACTATACGTCTTCTGGACGCAGGTAGAAGAGCTCACAGGGGCATGACCAGCCCAGGATGGGTGCTTCATCAAAACCTAGTTAGGCAGCAAAAATTCAATGGGAAAAATGCTCATAGTCGTAAGGAAAAAGAGTACATTAAGATCAAGTGAGTATACTTCTAGATACTTTCCCCGAGTTTGACAAAACTTCCAAATGAGAACTACAAGCATTGCATATGAATAGTTAGGTATACCAATTCCTCAGACAAGCTTCTGAAAGCTTGACTTCGACAGTGACGTCGTGTAAAGGTCGACAAGGTTGTCTAGGATTGGCTTGCATGACTTCAATCTCCTAATGCCTTATTGATGTGATGTAGACGCAATACGTCTTGGCGTTGACGTCGTTGATGTATCATGTCTTGGTCGGGTAGATATATGCGCCATAGTCTTCATGGATCATCATCGGAACTCAACGATGGATGAAAAACAGCAAGTACTTCGAATATGCTCAACAAGAACTCCTAACCATGTCTCACGTATAGTGTAGTGAAGTAAGGTGAGCCTTCGAACGATTTGAAGATTTCGCAACTAAGGTCATATTGTGGACCTCCAAGATATTGCGATATCCCTAACGGTAAAGACATAACCATTCGGGGATTTGCTTTTTGCGGGTCTGATAACTAACCAACGTCAACATAGCAAATAAGGCAAGCATCATTATGAGGATTAAGAGGGTCAGATCCGCTGGAGATGCGTTGGTATTAGCCCAAATTTGTAGTACCTTTCAGGGTAGCGGAAAAACGTCTTTAATACCAATTCAGTGGTTGTGTGTAGGCGTGGTGCTACATCTTTACCAACAGATCAACAGTGAAGGAGATGTTCTAGCTAATACAATGAGCTAAGTACAGCAAAGGGCAAAGTTGAACTCAGTTATGAAATTTCGGATTGCATAACCTCTTCAAGGATATCTTTGCATATAGAGTATAGAAGATTATAGGTATACTAAAAGGTAACACCTTCATGGTGTAGTTCGACTGGTGGACCAAAGTACCGTCAGAACAACACTTGAACTTCTGGTTAAGGCATAAACAAGTTTTCCCAAGATCCTTCATCTCAAATTCCATCTTCAGGTGTGAGGCAGTTTTCTCAAGCTTTTCTAGAGTCTTAGTGAGATTCATGTCTTTTGTCATAAATTGTAACTCTAGCAATTCGGAATAAGATTTCAAAGTTTAACACGCAAGGGCATTTATTCATATACCTAACTGATCAAATAATCACTTAGACGGGTATACCACATCCGCCGGATTGCTTCAATCCGTAAATGAATGCCTTAAACAGTTAAGAGGGTGTTCCATGGTTTGGAACTATGTTGTCCAATCAGTTCTATGTTGTCATTAATCAAGGAACACGGTTCGATATCGTCGCTTTCATTTAAGTCGGTAGCTACCATATAAGTGAAAACATCATCGATGATAATCCCATTTCAATTCCATTAACTCATCCAAACTAGTATACTGGACCAAGAACTTCAAGTCTTGAAAGTAATTCAGATTAATCTCATGAGATGGAAATGATTTGAGACAACGATCGAGTATGGATTCATTGTTGTGTCGTGACCTTCCTCTTCTAGGGAAGTGAATCCTATGAATTTAGTGGTCTGTCGTGCTTCAGGCCAAGACAGATTGATTGGCTATCCACTGGTGTACCAGATCGTCCAACAGGGGCATCACACATTTCGGGGATGTTTATTCAATGTCTTTTAAGAACGTATGGTATATGTTCTCGTCACTTTAACTAGATCAGAGGAATACGTCTGGAGCAACATTCTCAAAGCTAGAATTCATTGCACTTGCTTATCATACTTGTGCGGTATGGGATCAAGATGAGACATAGTGGGCAACGTCCATGCAAATTTGTGACGTTCTATAGGAACATTAACGTTCTAACGATTGGAACACTGTCTTATTGAAGAGACAATCCACAAATAAACGGTAAAGAGATTGCATGCAAAGGCTCTAAGGAAGCTAGTGTGAAGGAGAATCGTAATTGATAAAAATTCACATCCTTATTTTGAGGACCCATATTGGTACGTTGCAGCAGCGCAACTTGGCACATGGAATGCACACCCAAAATGCGTAAATACGAAGTGTTAGGTTCGTATCCAGTAACCAACTGTAACGTCGAAGATGGTTGGGTGGCAATGGGCCTCAGGGCGGACCAACATGGTTGCGTACATGATTGCATAGCCCTAGGAAGAAACCAAAAACTTTGTACATTCACCAAGGTCCGGGCGATCATTTAAATTTCACTTTATGATCATTATGCGAGGATATTTGGGGTGAACATAAGAATTCGACATTCAATTATAAACCCAAAAGACATGCAATACTTATCGAAAATCATCGATATAAACTCCCATGCATTATCCAGTCTTCCAGACTTTATGGGATAAGTAGGGTGGTGAACACTTAAAATCAGCCAGGAGGTTTAGCAGCAATGTGTGTGGACAAACATGTGACTAGTTTGTCAATTCATCAACCAAAACCATAAATATTTATATGGTCCGCATTTTGGTTGGATTAGTCCACATATATTCCCTTGAATCCATTGTGAAAAGAGGGTGATTTCGTGTCTTTGCAAGGGATGATTTAGAAATTAAATTTCCTAAATGAGCGGGCTTGGCAAAGTGTGCTTGTAAGCACATGATCCTTATTTCGGGTAAGGAGATGCGTCGTAACATCATTGTTTGACCTAAATGTCTCAAATGGTCGTGCCAAAGCAAGTAAACTACTCAATCACCAGGTTCTAGGCTGGCCACATGTGGCGTGTTCTCAGCTGGGAGACAACCCACTGGCTCCAAATCAAAGCATTAGGCTCATTTTTGGAGATGGTGAAAAGATATTCCACTCTATTTTCTTCAATGATTTCATTCATGAGCATTGTTCTCTCGAATATCCTTAAGACTCAACAACGTTCTTCCGAAACAGGAAGAATATAAGGTCTCTAAAATGGTAATTTAGTACCATTCATACAACAATGAGCATGCCAATGCTCTTAATCAAGTTGGATGAACCTAAAGTCGTTGTTAAATGTGTGATTTAGGTATAAAGTTAGTGTGCGTAGTATCGCATTCATCCAGGCAACTAACTTTCCCACATTCATACCTAATCACGTGTTTAATTGAATTCGGTCACATGTATACAAGAACATGATTCAATTAACTCATATTCAAGGACAATATCAATAAGATTATCCTTAACTAAAACATACACCAAACTTGAACAAGAACATGGAAAAGTGTTCATAAAGTAAATGGTTTACTAAGGGGATTCAGCAAACAAGACCATCCATGTCAAAAGTCTGCTCTTCCAACGATGTTCAGTGGAGCAAAATTAGTTTCACATATTGACTACTAGAATGG
Organism: Pyrus communis; assembly: GCF_963583255.1. Taxonomy (NCBI): domain Eukaryota; kingdom Viridiplantae; phylum Streptophyta; class Magnoliopsida; order Rosales; family Rosaceae; genus Pyrus; species Pyrus communis. The sequence continues at coordinate 7,561,142 of NC_084818.1, forward strand.
TACTCCTTAACAACATTGGTAAGGGCACGAACAGATGCATAATCAGTGATCTATTCCATTAAGACGGAAGTAGATTCTGCAAGGTTAATGTTTGGAAATATTATCCCTTATTCTTGAAGTTTTAGGTCTAAGGTGTCAAGGATCACACTTCGGGCATGATGCCACACCTTGGCAGACCCTAATTCTACCATAGGTTATAAAAACGAACTCGAAGTTGGATCGTGAGAAAGACAGACCCAAACTTGGGTTCATAAGCTTTAGCTGAAGCTGGAAGGGTTTGTTTGGAAAGCCTCTGCCGAAGCAGAGCAATACCATTTGGTGCACCTCTGCCGAAACAAAGTATGTTCTTCGATGCCCCCCTACCGAAGTAGGGCACCACCATTCGGTAGGCTTTAACCGAACTAGGTTGAGTTATTCGGTAGACTCCAGCCCAACTGGGTCTATATTGTTTGGTAAACTCCAGCAGAAGATGGGTCTATACTTTTCTATCACGTTTGTGGTAGTAATTAGATTCGAGTATTTGGTAAACTTTCACTTTCTACACTACTTTTTCAAGAGCGATTCAGAAACATGGAATGACAAGAAAAATATTCTCCAGTCAAATTCGATTGGATTTATGAACCTCATAATTATACTCATTCATGGATGTAATCATGGTGTGCTTCAGGCAATGCCTTTCATGATTAAACAGTTCATATGAGTGAGCCAAAGAGCCATGAAATCCTCGTTCGGGAAGTACTTCCGTGGGTAATGCTTCGAGCATAAGTTTTCGAATGAAAATCATGGTAGAGGCTTATTCAGCTCTTCCATGCCATTGTTGGCTACAATGGTTTCTCAGCTACTTGATAATCAAGTAGAGATTCACGTCTTCTACCACACATAAAATGGTTTCTATTAGTAACGTCCAAATCAAGAAAATTGAACTTGTGACGGTTTGACAATCCACTGAATGGAAGTAACAAGATTGTGAATAATGTTATGGATAATAAAACATCCATAAGCATCAAAGTTAGAACATTCGAGTTCTAAGACATGGTTTTTATGAAAAACGTCGGGTTTTCATGGGTGTATTTGTTTTATGAAAACTTCGGGTTTTAAAGGCACTAAGTTTGAAAATACAAGTTCAATTTAGTTTATGAACAGTTAGTTCATAAAAGAGAGGTTCCTACAAGAACACATAATACAATATGCTGATTTAAGTGTAGTGGATTTGAGTTGATTTGGGAACTCAAGTGTGAGCACTTCAGGATTATGAAAGGATGTCAACTGTTCAAAGAAGAAAAATAAATTATTGAATCATTAATGTCCAAAAGTGATCTTTCAGATCAATAATTTTGAATTTCTTGTCAGATTAATGGACTGCTGGTCACTTTTAATTAATTCAATAGATTGGGATCATACGGGTTCGATTGTGGAAGCAAAATAATGACATGCTGGTCTTATTAGCTTCACTTGGCGGTGGGCCAAGTGACAAGTGAATTATAGCTTTATTAGAGCAGCTCCAGTATGAGCTTTTGCTCTGGGGACAGGCTCGTGAACAGGGCCAGAGAGCCCGACTGATATGGTCCAGCGTGTGGTAGCCCGAGGGACAGGCCCAACCTGAGGGATAGGCTTGGCACGAGTTGCCAGCCCGAGAGCCCGAAATGGGTGTGACGTCAGGGCGACGTCAGCCGTTTTTTTTATTTTTTTCTATCAGGCGCGTGGGCGCGCGTCAGGAGACATAAATTCAGAAATGGGGCCCGCGGCCCACTCAGATTTCTTACCGTTGGGGAGGCCACGTGGCTTCCCCATGTCCGTTGGATTTCAACGGCTATATTTCATAGACCGTTGGATTTTCAAAGGTAAAAAAATTAAAATTAAAAACCTCATTTAATTTCAGCCGTTGAATCTGAGATCAACGGTCCACGTTATTAGGCTATGTAAATTTAAAAAAAAAAAAAAAAACCAATTTAAAATTCTGAAATGTTACCGTTGTGCCGCGTGGCACAATCTGGAGTGTTGGAAATTCAAATTTTTTAATCCAACGGCAGAGATTAATTAGCTGAATAAAAATTTAAAAAAATGTAAAAAATTATTATAAATCAGAAAAAAAAAATATGAAAAAATTAAAAAAAAAATTGATTTTACTTTTCTATAAATACCTTCTCATTATCTTCTACCATTTCATATTTTCTCAACTACATTCAACCACATTCCTATCTTTCTTTCAAAGTTTCAATCCATTTTTTTTTTCCATCACCAATAATTGTATTTTCGGATAATGACACGTGGCGCAACGGGTACGATTAAAAATCTTATCGGAAATCCATCACCAATAATTTTCTTTTCGGATTTTATGACAAGTAGCGCAACAAGAACGATTAAAAATCTTATCTGAAATTACAAATAAAATTATTTTGTATTATTTTATAACTTTTCGAATAATGACACGTGGCGCAACGAGAATGATTAAAAATCTATCCGAAATTACAAATAAAATTATTTTGTATTATTTTATAAATAAATAAAATACTAATATTTTATTGCCTATTGCCAGGGCTATTGAAGTGCAACGGTGGAGATGCAAAAGGCGATTACTGTTCATTAAGGGCAATTACTGTTCACCAGGTGGATTGAATAGTGAATAGCATGGGGGGAGGGCTCCCACGCTGGAGTTGCTCTTAGCATTAACCAAAAACGTCCCAAAAATATTTGGGTATGGTTAAGAAGCAGGGGATGCCAAAATATAGCATTGGGTCGGAAAAAAATGCAGCTTAGTACGTGTTAGCTAGTTCAACGCACAGCCCTACAACAAATAAAAAAAATTGTGGGCCACTAGGCTTAGGGACACGATTGCAAAGTAACCCAGTCCATTATAGGGCAAGTTGCAAGCTTGCTACAGTTTTGGGTCGAAGGGATGAGAAGAGCCCAACAACTCATAGGCTACTGCAAGCGGACCACTTACGTGGAAGAATAAAAGCCCATCATTCTCTGGCTTTGGGCTGGTGCGCAAGAAGCCCAGTGACGCGCTGGCTTCTGGAATAAGATGCAGGCGTGAAACCCAGCACCAAAGACTCAGGCAATCAGACCTGGTCCAATATGAGAGCAACAAGCCGAAGCCTTGCAATGGGAACGCGGGCCGAGCCCATTCACCTGTTGGCTTATCAGATGACAGAAGCCCAACGTGTGGGCTTTGAGTTCCATACATAGCAAAGCCCAAAAGAAGGCTGCTGTTTGTGGTTCAATTTGGTGTGCGGCTTGGCTTCAGGCCAACTAGGCGCAACTTGGCTCATAGCTTTGGCGTAAATTCCCAGATTTTTTTTCTTTTCAAATTCTTAGGTTTGAGAAATCCTAATTGTTTCTAATTTCTTTCAATTTTTTGACTCAGAAATTACACATAGCAAAAATTGCGTAATGCATGAAACGTGTGCGTGTGTGTGTATATATATATATGTATGTATGTATGTGTATATGTATATATATTGACAAATATATGAAACATATACAATATATATATACATCGGAAGGTAAATATAAATGTAGGGGGTTTATATATCGAAAGGTATATATTTTAAGCGTACATGATTGGCAAAAAACAACAAAAGCCTTTGAATTTATAAAAGATCCATCTTGGAAAACCGAAATTGCATCTCCAATGCGTTGTATCACGTTTAACATGAAAAAATTAAATTGAATCAATATCATGTAGATCAATTCAATAAAATAATAAATTAATCATAAAAAAATAATTAAAACGTAATATTCCCCTGATTGAAGATCAAACTCTCTTTAGCGCAGCGTTAAGAGCATATTGATAACGTGTTGTAGGCATAGTTTATTGAACAATTATGGAGGCCATAGAGAAAGGGGGTGTGGCACATAGAGAGAAGAGAGAGATGTGTAATTGTGAGGTGTCTTCTTTTCCACCTCATTGTGCCTTTATTTATAGTAATATGGAAGGTTAAATCTTTACCCTAATAGGATTACCAACTCTAATAGGATAACATTTAACCCGAAAGAATATTCCAAGATATCCCTATATACACTAGAATTTACATAATCACATTCCTAATCTAATAGGACTGCAACAACACGCAATATATTATGTTGCAATAAATTATTTTTGTAGTGTTGTTGCACTTGTAAGTGTGTACATGTATATATGTCATATTGTGGTTTGATAATTCATCGAACCACAATCTAGAATTTGGCCATGTTTGTTTCACACCCTATTTTACTTAGTGTTTTGTTAAATATTTTTTTTTAATTACAAGCATTATTATTATTATTATTATATAAACTAAAAAAGAATAAATTTTAACTCGAAATGATGTGAATTGAAAAAAAAAATCCATTGAAACAATCACCATATTATTATATAAACTAAAAAAGAATAAACTTTAACTCCAAATACTGTGAGTTGAAAAAAAAAATCCACTGAAACAATCACCATCTATAGTATTAACCAGTGCATCTACAGTTTTTTGTTGCTTGTTTAGTAGCTTCTTTAATTATTAAAAACTTATTTTTAAGTCAAAAGGAATTTGACTCTTGATCTAAGAAATAATAGACAGTGGGTGTATATTTATCTAGGATTCTAGAGATCACTTGTTCAAATACCATTAGTTTATTTATAATGGAATCTCAATTCTGTGCCGGGTTTAATTAACGGTGATTAAACAACAAGAATTTTAGTTTCTTCAGTTAAAGACCACACGCAAAAGACGTTAGGTATTAATCAGGCGGTAGGCAGGGGTATAACATTTAGGCGTTTAGGTAGGGATCTAAGTATTTTAATTAAATTTGTTATATAACATACAAATAAATGTCTACTTATACTTAAATTAAAACGTGATAATTGTATTAGGATACATGAATTATAAAATAAAATGATATATAAATTATAAAGATTAACATATTGAAAATATGGGGAACAAAGAGTGTACATCCTAGTATTTAACAAGTCTTTTGCAATTTATTGAAAAAATAAAATGCAAAATTAAAGTTATCTATTTTTTGTTTAAGTGAGAGTCGCGACCTAGGCGGGCTAAGCGGGCGCATAAGCAGGTCTAAGCGCCATTTCTTAATTTTCAAACACGTAGAGATTAAATGGGGGCCAACCGCCTAGCACCTAAACAAGACCTAGGAGGCGCTAGACGGAGCTTTCCAGAACCACTCCTATAAGATTAAGGCTTTTTAGCCAAAATGGTCCCTAAGATTTGCATAAGTCATCACTTTGGTCCCTGATATTTGAAATCAATATAAGTGGTATCTGAGATTGTCCACCATCAATCTTTTGGTCCTTCCGTGAATAGTTATGTTAAATAAAAATTAAAATGACAAAACTACCCTCAATTTATTAAAAAATAGGCCAAAATAATTTGACAAAAATTGAGGGTATTTTTGTCATTTTATCCTTATTCAATAGAGATTTTTTCACGGAATGACCAAAATAATTGGTGGTGGACAAACTCAGGGACTAATTCTATCGATTTCAAATCTCAAAGACCAAAATGAGGAGTTATTAAATCTCAGGGACCATTTTGGATAAAAAGTCTAAGATTAATAAGCATCTGAATGGAAGAAGACTTACATCATCTAACTAATCAATTACATGTATGCATGTCTTTCTGACACATGCATGAAGCATGTCCAACAACATGTTAATTTGTTTTTATAACGGTACCAATGGTCCCATTTATAATAAGTTACAAATCTATCCTAATTGTGTTCCTTTCTCTTTTAAAAAATAAGCGATAAACTATTATTGATTCGAAAACCATCGCAATGCTCACAAACAACACAACTTGAAAAGGGCAAAAAAAAAAAAAAAAAAAAAAAAAGGTTTTTTATTTTATTTTATTTATTTTTTAAATCAACTGCAAAAGACATCCAAAATTCCAAATAAAGAGCAAACTTATAGAGCCTAAATTGCCTACTATGGATAACCTTTCGGAACATCACCATATATGGGGTCGTTTGGAAGTGTTTTTAAAATGACTGCAAGCGCTTTTGGTGAAAATATTTTTGAAACTAATCCTAAGTAAAAATTCAAGTGAATATTGAAAAAAAAACACTTTAACTACTTCATGTAAGAATCACATATATGGTGCTTATTTCAAAAAACACTTAAAGTGCTTTTGGAACCTAAAAGCAATTTCAACAAAATTACTTCAATCATTTTAAAAATGCTTCCAAACGAGCTCTACTTCATTCGTCAATTTTCATTGATATCTTGCATAGAAATGGAAGAATATGATAACATATATTATTATTGGTATATTTACTTGTAACATGCATTGACCATATATAAAAGAAGAAAGTGATGTGAACCTTTAAACGGGAAAAGACTTTGGTTAGGCAGAGCCAAATTGAGAGAAAAAAATAGGTAGGGACAAAAACATATTCAAGTGGAATATATAGGTATAAAGTACGCAATGAGTCAAGAAATTCTACAATGGTGTCCAACTATTTCCACGACGGCCACGTTACAAGACTTAGGTTTTTTTCCAAGTGAAGGGAAAGAAAATGGCACTTGAATCGTAGAAAAACTAACATATATACTCAAATGACAATGTCTCCTTTAAAATGTCACATTCTTTGGGACTTTTTGGAAATCGATCGACCAATTAGCTATAGCTTTTTTAACTTCTTAATTTCCATGTCTCCTTTTCTTGTTCCCACAAGCCTACTTGCTTCCCACCCCATTCTTTATCGAGCTAGCTGACCCAATCAAATCGCTAGCTAATTGGGGTCAACCCTCTTGTCTGATTAATTTTAAATTCCAAGCCCCAAGGCTCAAGCCCCTTATCTTGGTTAATTAATATTAATTGTATTTAGGTTATATTATATTCAAGCTTAATCCATACAACTATAAAGCCCAAACTTTCAATTCATTTCCAAATGGTTCAAGTTCTAATTACTAAGAAGAAAGAATAAGCCTATATAAAGGCTAGTGAAAAAATACTATTGCTCAATGTGAGACAAGAAGATCTCAAACTCCTACACTCCCTCTCTTAGTCTTTCTATATATATGTGCACACAGCCATTGCCTTTTTTACTCCAACCCAAAGCACCTCATAACTAAAGCAAAAGCTTACTCAAAACAACAAATATGGAGTTCAATGCCAAAACTACTACCACTACTACAAGTACTGCATCACTTCCACCTCCATTCTCCTACTCTCCATCCTCTACTTCTTCTCCCAGTACTTCATCATTTCCCTCTCCTAACTCTCAGCACTTATCTAATTATCCTTCTCCTCATGCTTCTAATAGTAATATTGCTACAAATCCATTTCCGACCTCTCCTTCACCGCCACCGCCACCTGTGATTCTCAGCCCATGCGCCGCCTGCAAGATTCTTCGCCGCCGGTGTGCAGAGAAGTGCGTTTTAGCTCCATACTTCCCTCCTACTGAGCCCCTCAAGTTCACTATTGCCCACAAAGTCTTTGGAGCTAGCAACATCATCAAGCTCTTGCAGGTAATTAGTTTATATTTATATTTCATTATCTTCTGTTTACTGCACTAAGTAAGTAATACATATATTAATCATGGGATTTTGTAAAAAATATCAAAAAAGTCATGAGGAACACTTTTTCCACTTTCATTTATTAAAGTAGAACTTGTTGGCTTTATTAAATTCTTCAATGATTGTCAAAGTATACGCCCGCGTTGTAAGATTAATATTTTGAAATTGGGTTTAGCTTAAAAGAGTCAAAGTTTCCATCTAAACCACACCTTCGTGCAAAAATTAACATTATCAATGATTCAGATTCACAATCGATCAATATAGCAGACTTGCTTAAAGCATGCCCTTATTTAAAAGTTGTATGTACGAAAAATTTGCAGGAAATTCCAGAGTCTCACAGAGCAGATGCAGTGAGCAGCATGGTTTACGAAGCCAATGCTAGAATTCACGACCCGGTTTATGGCTGCGCCGGAGCAATTTTCCAGCTCCAGAAACAAGTCGGTGAGCTCCAAGCCCAACTGGCCAAGACACAGGCAGAGCTAGTGAACATGCAATGCCAGCAAGGAAATTTGATTGCCCTAATTTGCATGGACATGACAAAGTCTAAAGAACAAGCCATTTTGCAGCAGCAACAGTCTAATAACATTGACACAAGCTGTTTTCTGGATGAAAACAATTTGGGCACGGCTTGGGAGCCTCTCTGGACATAAACAGTAATTTGGACCTTGATCATTTCACATTGGAAAAAAGATGCTTTGAAAAATTGTCCAAAAAAGTGACCATCTCTTAATTAGTTAATTAAGGTATATAGAAATTATATATATGCGTTATGGCGCTTCTAAAATAATAATGTTACTGGTAAACTTTATATTTCTCGCCGGGGATGGGTATGCAGGAAACAGGAGGGATTTCTTATTATTCTTAGTCTGTGCTGATTAATTCTTGTATGAAAATCAAAGCAACCTAATTATATACATATATGTGATGATGTGATAGTCTTCCTTATTTCATTTTCAAACTTTCTCTTGATTTTCAGCTTCTAAGTTTCAGCTATTCAGATGTCACAACATCAGACATTGTGGTTTAAATTATTCCTCATTTCTTTAGACTAGCTTACTCCTCAATTCAATAATATTATCAATTTAATTACATGAAACTTCATTGATTAACATTATGAAAAAGTATTCTAATAACCGTGTGAATGTAGTCCTTTAAGGTAAACCACATATATACGTGTTAGGTGATTTACCCCTCTCGTCTATAAATCTTCGTTGATCCATTTTTATGCATCAACATATATCCCAGCTTGTTAATGCAAGGAGAAGAAAATGGCCACCATTGTATTTTGGGGTAGTAGTATATGAGGACCAGAGGCCCAACAAAGAAGGAAAAGCAGCCGCTTAGATACGTGCATGCCTCCATTTCAATGCACACAAGCAGACCAAAAAGGCCTTGATGGTGAAGTTTGCTGAAAATCAAGGAATACAGAGCAAACCGTCTCTCAATTTCTTTTATATATTGAATGAATGATAAAATATTACATTGCCGATTTTACATATCCACGAACGTAATGATGACAAATTCATAACTGACGCTTACTAATTCCAAGAGGCTTACAACTGTTATTGGGGAAAGACTCTTATGAGAGAACTCAGACAGCGCTATACAAGAATTTCTCGGAGCTTTGAAAATAAATGTTTCATACAAAAATATGATATTTCTCATGATTTGTCCTAGTTGAACTATAGTTAAGCTAGGTTTCCTGTGTCAATGTTCCACATTATACTCCAATGTTGTCGACAGTCACTAGCTACTAATGTGAACTTGATCACCAATTTAGGAATATAAATAGAACCTAAAATGCCTAATATGGGTAACCTGTCTGAGCACACCATATACTTCATTGGTTAATTTTCATTGATATCTTGCATAGAAATTAGTTATATAATTAACTAATTGAAATAAAAGAATCTGATATATATTAATATTAGTGAATTTACTTGTAACATGCATTGACCATATATAAAAGAAGAGAGTGATGTGGACCTTTAAACGGTAAAAGGCTTTGGTTAGGCAAAGCCAAATTAAGGGAAATAATAGGTAGAGAGTAAAACTTAACAAGGTGGATTTTTTAGATATAAAATGTGCAATGAGTACGTTAAGAAATTCTACATTGGTGTCCAACTACTTCCACCACGGCAGCATTACAAGACTTAGTTTTTTTTTTTTTTTCCAAGTGAAGGGAAAGAAAATGGCACTTGAATCGTAGAAATACTAACAAATGAACTCAAATGATAATGTCTCTTTTAAAATGTCACATTCTTTGGACTTTTTGGAAGTCGATTGACCAATTAGCAATAGCTTTTTAACTTCTTTCCATGTCTCGTTTTCTTTTCCACAATAGATTTTTCAATGTGACTGGTATACGAGATGATACATCACGTGTCACTATATAAATTGTGAGATATGTGTGTTAAAAAGTTATTAACTTAAAAAATAAAATTTATCACCATTCCTATTAAAACACATGATGTACCATTTGTGTTCCCATTACAACTAAAAATTTCTCTTTTCCCACGAGCCTACTTGCTTCTCATCCAATACCTTCTCGAACTAGCTGACCCAATCAAATCCCTAGCTATTGGAGTCAACCCTCTGTCAATTACATATGCCGCATCACGAAACTTACCTGTGTATTTAATTAGTGTAAGAACCCGTGTATATAGGGTAACAGTATTTAAGGATCTTGATTACCTAAAATCCTAGAAGTGAGTCATCACATATATGAATGCATATGTAAACAAATATAGGCTACTATGTTTTAAGCGTTTACAGACGCACTTAATTACTGTGCTAGCGAATCACAATACAATACAAGGTAAATGAATACTCTCAGCATAGAAACAGTGACAAAAATAGGACGTCCCATAAGTAATCAATATCTAGTACTTTTTTTGCATATACTTTCTATATACGTTGTTTTAAAAATTCTCGTCTAACGTCATTTAAGTGTCAAGCAGCTAGCCATCCTTCTGATTAATTTCTAGGCATTTGAAAATTAAGAAAGGGCGTCTAGTCCTGCTTACACACTTGCCTAGACCGCCAAGACACCCACCTTGCCTTCCCAGACCCGCCTAGGATGCAACTTTCACTTAGACAGAAAATATGTAACTTTCATTGGCATTTTATTTTTTTCAATAAATTATAAGAGACTTGTTGAATACTTAGATGAACAAATATTATATCATTCTTCCCCATGTTTTCATTATGTTCCAATACATTATAATCTATATGTCATTTTGTTTTGTAGTTTATGTATCCCGATGAAATTATTTATATTTAAATATAAGCAAAATCTTATTTATATAATATATAATAAATTTACTTAAATTCACATTATCCGTTTAGACCTCCACTTAGACCTTGCCTAGCCGTCTAGGTACTAGCTCTAGCTTGTTGCGCGACTACCGCTTAACATGTTTCAAAATCTTGCCTATATAGCTAGCCGTCGTATTTTTAGCTAATTCAAGAATGTATAATATAGCGCCATTTCGTTATTTGATGTGTATATACCAGCTAGCTAGGTCCCACCGATATCAGCCAGAAAGGTCCCAGGAAGCTAGGGTTTGCTGGACCTATTTTATAGGTTAGTTTTGAATATTGATGCATCATGCATGTCCTTGAAGTAGCAGGTGGGTTTATTTTTCGTGCCATTTTTAGTCATGCCTGCTGTTTAAACCGCATGCCTGAATCCGTACGTTGGCAAGTTCCCTAGCATGTAGCTGGGTTGTCTTCACTACCTTGTGCTCCATCTGACGTCAGTTACAGTGCTCCGGCGGTGTGGATGCACAGGTTTTTTCCTAATTAGGTATTTCCATGTCCCCATGCACGAACGATAATCATGATCTCAGTCCAAAAAATATGCAAGTACGCTAGATTCTGATGAAAAAGGCTTTCTTCTACTTGATATAGAGTTTATTTACAAATTTGATTGCACCCAAAGGTCGCCTCTCTTGAACTATGAGCGTTAATCTCTTCAGAAGAAAATACCAATCTTACATGAATTTTCGGTTTTGTTGGGGTGCTACTTTGACTAAATTTTGTTGCAATCTGTCAATATGAGAAATTTCATTCATTTTTACATCTCAAAAGTTTAATGTACTTAATTAGTACAAGATATCTTTCAAAACAGGTGTATATCAATATTTCAAACACTGAAACATCCTTTGAAAAATTATTTACCATGTCTCATATACAAAGATATATTATTACTTGTAATAATGAATTAATGTAGGATCCATATATGCAAATAATATGATTATTATATGTACTAAAATATATTTTTTGTCTATCAAAAGATAGAGGATGAAAAAGACAGAAAACAAAATAGAGATTAATTAATTTACATAATCTTATTGCTGTCTTGAACCAAAAAATAATGCGACTTTTGTCTATCAAAAGATAGAGGATGAAAAAGACAGAAAACAAAATAGAGATTAATTAATTTACATAATCTTATTGCTCTCTTGAACCAAAAAATAATGCGACTTCAAACTGATGACGCCATCTCACTACCTTAACGTCACAAATGCTCTCCACCTTTGGAGAAATTTTTCATCGTGACGAGAACACGGATGGTACACCATGTGCTTTTATGTAAATAGTGAGAAATTTTATTTTTTAAGTTATTAACTTTTTAACACATATCCCACCATTTGTATAATGACACGTGATGTACCACCTCGTGTAACGATCACACTGAAAAATATCTTCCACTGTTGACATTACACCCCACCCCCTCCCTCTTTGTATTATTTTCCAGGCTGCTTGGTGCTCTAGCTCCTCTCTAAGGCTCTCTATTTATATGTGCACACAGCCATTGGCTTTTTTACTCCATAACTCAAAGCACCTCATAACTAAAGCAAAGGCACACTTAAAAACAACAGAGATGGAATTCATTGCCAAAACTACTACCACTCCTACAAGTCCACCTCCATTCTCCCACTCTCTGTCTTCCTCCATTTCTTCTCCCAGTACTGCACCATTTCCATCCCCTAACTCTCATCACTTATCTAATTATTCTTCTCCTCATGCTGCTAATAGTAATATTGCTACTAATCCATTTCCAACCTATCCTTCACCGCCGCCACCACCACCTGTGGTTCTCAGCCCATGCGCCGCCTGCAAGATTCTTCGCCGCCGGTGTGTGGAGAAGTGCGTTTTAGCGCCATACTTCCCTCCTACTGAGCCCCTTAAGTTCACTATTGCCCACAGAGTCTTTGGAGCTAGCAACATCATCAAGCTCTTGCAGGTAATTAGTTCAGTAGGTGGTTAATAATAATACGTTTCATTATCGTCTGTTTACTGCACTAACTGCCTAATACATATATTAATCATGGGATTTGGTCAGAAATATCAAAAAAGTCATGAGGAACACTTTTTCAACTTTCATTTGTTGAAGTAGAATTTGCTGGTTTTATTAAACTCTTCAATGAATGTGAAAGCATACGTTGTTGTAAGAATATTTAATTTTGGAATTGGGTTTTGCTTAAAAGAGTCAAAGTTTTCTTCTAAACCACGCGTTCATGTAAAAGTTAATATTATCAATGATTCAGATTCATAGTCCGAGAATATAGTAGACTTCAATTAAAACATACCCTTGAGTTGACCCTCATTTAAAAGCTGCATGTATGAAAAATTTGCAGGAAATTCCAGAGTCTCACAGAGCAGATGCAGTGAGCAGCATGGTTTACGAAGCCAATGCCAGAATTCGTGACCCGGTTTATGGCTGCGCCGGAGCAATTTGTCAGCTCCAGAAACAAGTCGGTGAGCTCCAAGTCCAACTGGCCAAGGCACAGGCAGAGCTAGTGAACATGCAATGCGAGCAAGGCAATCTGATTGCCCTAATTTGCATGGACATGACACGGTCTAAAGAACAAGCCATTTTGCAGCAGCAACAGTCTAATTGCAATGGCACAAGCTGTTTTCCGGATGAAAACAATTTGGGCACGACTTGGGAGCCTCTCTGGACATGAACAGTAATTTGGATCTTGATCATTTCACATTGGAAAAAGATACTTGGGAAAAATTGTCCAATAAAGTGACCATCTCTTAGTTAATTAAGGCTTACAGAAATTATTTGTAAGAGTTATGGTTTAAATAGATGGTCTCCATAGTATTGTCCCTTTAAATAATATTATTGTAAAACTTTAAATTTCTCTAGTTGTAATATTGGGAAGATAAAGGAAGGGGGTTTTGGATACCGGGATGTCTTTTATTCTTAGTCTGTACTAAATAATTCTTGTATCAAATTCATAGCAATGTTTTGGTAACCTAATTTTATATATATATATATATATATATGGTGATATAATAGTCTTCTTTGTTTCATTGTCAAACTTTCCCTTGATCCTCAGCTTCTATGTTTCAGCTATTCAGATGTCATGACGTCACAGACTCACAATGCCATAATGATTTTTATTTATTTTTCATTAAAAGCGATAATATTACTGAATTGATGAATAAGCTGCTCTACAGAAATGAGGAATAATTTAAACCCGAAACATAGTGCCAACTGTGGTTAACCATTCCATGACCAACTTTCACGTGACCAAAATAAAACTTGGTTGAATATTTCTGAATTCAGTAGCATGTAATCACACTGATTAACATAACCAAATCATACTCTAACCGTGTGAACGTAGTCCTTTAAGGTGAACCGCATACATCTTGTGTTTTTATGAGTGGTTCAGTTCACCAGTTGCTTATGCATATTCGATTTACCTCTCATCTATTAATCTTCGTTGATCCATTTTTATGCATCAACATATATCCCAGTTTCTGAATGCAAGGAGAAAAGAATATGGCCACCATTGTATTTTGGGATAGTGGTATATGAGGACCAGAGGCCCAACAAAGAAGAAGAAGCAGCCGCTTAGATATATGAACATGCCTCCATTTCAATGCACACGAGCAGACCAAAAAAGCCTTGGTGTGGTTTGCTGAAAGTCAAGCAATAAAGAGCAAACCGTCTCTGAATTTCTTCTATATATTGAATGATGACGAGAAATGCTAAGGATATTCTATCAAGAGTAGGACTGTTCATGGACTCTCTATCATGTTTTTGATGCAATGTTATAAAATGTTAGTACGGGAATTAACGTCAAACTGTAAGGTGATAGAGAATCCATAAAAAATCTCAGTTTGAGAGAATATCCTTAGCATTTCTCCTGAATGAATGATGTACTATTACATTTCCATTTTACATATCCACGAACGTGATGATGTAATATTCCATTGTACATAACTGGCTCTTACTATTTCAAGAGACTTACAACTGTTATTGGGGAAAAAAACCTCTTGTATAGAATCAGCACTGACGCAAGCATCGTTTCTTTCACAAGAAGTTAGCATTAGATTAGGTAAAGAACACACATCCACATCCTCAACTCGTATCTTGTGAGAACTGAGACAACCGTACACAAGAATTTCTCAGACTTTCGGATAATATTTCGTAGAAAAATATGATCTCTCTCATGATTGGTCCTAGTTGAACTAAAGTTATGCTAGGTTTCCTGTGTCAATGTACCGCATTGCACTCCAATGTTGTCGACAGTCTCTAGCTAGAAACGTGAACCAGATGACCAGTTTAGGAATATAAAATATACATAGTCGGTCTTGTGGTGGTCGTTAACTTAACTTAATCACCATTAATTTGATGACGAGAGAGAAGAGACTAGGAAGGATAGTTATAAGCTAGGAATTAAGGAAGACCAACTCTCCATTATTCAAAGTCTAGTACCTTAATTCCCGGCTGTCCCAACGTCGTTCGAGAATTTTATTTTGGTCCACAGTTCAAACACTACTAGCACATATTTTTCTTTCGGGTTGAGTTCATCTTAGGGTCAACGATCACTTATGAAACTTCAAGGCCTCTAGCAATTAAGTCAATGTTACTATTCCGTGCTATAGATTGTGGGAATTTCTGAAGAGTAGCGTTATCCACATATCCATTTTTATTTCTCACATACCTTTCTCAAATTTCTAGTCGGATTGAACGAATTGAAGAAGATTAGTGGCCAAAAATTAGCAAGGGTGTATGAGAGGTAAAAATGAGTGTGTGAATAACACTATCCTTTTTGTATTGTGTTTCTCTTCTTCATGAGGAAGCATATGTGTAAATTTACATAGTAGGCTATACAAGCTAGGTTATATGATTACAAGAAACCCTAATTTACAGTAAGTTAACTAAGCTCGATTGGATTAGACTCACGTAATTAACATTTTGACTCTTACAGTATTCGTTCCTTAATTACTCAAAATCTATTATCATGCATTTCTCTTGTACATTTTTTTTTAACGTGGAAATTAGATTTAAGCGCTCAAAATATACATTTTATGAGTCAAGTACAACTGTACAATCATCTTTATATGTTCACAATTTGATGCATTTTTATTTTAAGGGTCCCTTTCGTTGATACTTTGTAGTTTGAGCCCAGGCCCTTAAGGTCAGGCTCAAAAAACCATTTTCATACGCTTTACATCCAATCGTTCCAAATAACGCTTTTTATAATATATAAAGTCTTGTTTTCAGTCCAACCTTCATGAATCATGGTAACTTCCGTCTACCTTCTTTCTCACTTCCCTTTGTCGTGACTGATGAGACTGAAAGATTGAGACACTACGTACGGCCAATGTTTACTTGCCAGAACACACTGCTAATTAAGAACTTTACGTTGAAGGAACAAGGGACTTGGTGGGGTGGGATGTGTTGAAGTAGTCGTTGGATGACGGGCACCCCAATTTGATGACCGACTATTGGCTTGCCTTGTGCCTCGAGTCGCCAAAGATCAAGATCAATATTATGACATAGAGTCACCAATTTAATAGAAAAAAACTTGGTGGTGGAAGAATTTGGGAGCAGAACAGTGACTATGCATACAAGAGAGAATCTAACCTAAAAACTTGTTAAAGAATATTTAATTGACCCAGAGTCTTCTCTGTGATTGTCCCATGTATTAATAGGGATTAATATAATCCTATATAATTTAGAAAATTTCACACACGTCAATACAAGGAATTATATTCAACATGCCATCAATCGTCTAGGTTTTCTCTTAGCTGTTTTTATTTTCTTCTCTTCCTGTCAAATACAACTTTGGAGTAATAACATTAGATCTTAGTAATAGTGATTTCTATGATTAATAAGGTGTTTTTGTATTTCTGTACGATTTACAGACAAAAATAAATAACTTACATGTAAAAACTCAAGCTTACCTTCTTCTTTTTTCAAACAAGGGATATTCTACCTCTAGACTACAGAAAAAGGATTTGAACTAGATTAATATCGAAAGCACATATGCTCTAACCAATTTGTTTACAACCACAATCTAGAGAACCTTAATATAAAAAAAAAATCTAGAGGGTCAATCATGTTTATGGGTCCTGGTAGGTCCCATCTACTTTTTTGGTCAAACATGTGGTAAAATAATTTGGGCCCAGAAGCCCAATTAATCACCAACCAACCACAACCATAACTAAGCCACCAGGCCCAAATAACAAGAAGCAAAGCCCATGACCTGTAACTCCAACCCCAAAAGCCACGAGCGGTCCAGCACTATAGACAGTAGCGCGTTTCCCTTCGGCCGAAGCAGCAGCAACAAGAGGGGGCATCTGATCGTCTGATTCCGCATTTGTTTGGCCAGCGAGAAAGCGAGAGAGAAAATGAGCGGCGCCGGGAAGAAAGTGGCCGATGTGGCTTTCAAGGCCTCGAGGAAGATCGACTGGGAGGGCATGGCCAAGCTCCTCGTCTCCGATGAGGCTCGCAAAGAATTCGCCTCTCTTCGTCGCGCCTTCGACGAGGTCAACACTACCCTCCAGACCAAGTTCAGTCAGGTCCCTACGAACCCATCTCTCAATCGCTTACATTTTTTTTAGATCTCTGCGATTTCTAGCTGTTTTTTTTTTTTTTTTTTCCCTTCATTTCTAAGTTTATTCATCTGGATTGTACTTCGTTAAATTAGGGATTTTTGTTTGTTTTCCCTGTGTTATTTGGTTGATTTGTAAAATGGGTCGGTTCGGTTTTGTCAAATTTCATTACTTTTACGCTGAGTACTGATTTGGATTATTGGTGTAAGCCTTTTAAGCTGTTAAATTTGATTTGAATCGATGGCCTCGGGTAATTTGGATTGGAAATTTTGTGTATAACACCTAGTTATATGGGAAATTGCGGCGAAGTGGAAGTTATGTATGGATTTTTACACAATTGTGTTATTTTGAAGATTTCTATTGCATCTATGGTTGCATTAATTTCACTTGTTGACATTACTGTAATGATTTTCATTCAATTTTCTGATTACCAATTTTCATTTGTATGCAGGAGCCTGAACCCATAGACTGGGAGTACTACAGGAAAGGAATTGGGTCTCGCTTGGTGGATATGTACAAAGAGGCTTATGACAGTATGTTTTCTGACTTGATTAATGAATGCATCCCACTAGTATAATGCGTCCATGAATCTGTCATGTATTACACTAGTTGCGGTTGCACTTATATACTGATTACGTAGGTCTGTTGTTGTGGGAGTTTTTCGTCTTGTATCATGCGAGTATTCTGCTTTGAGCTGAAAACTTGGTCTTTGGTATCTGATAACGATGTGGTTGTCTTGCAGTCTTTTGTGAAATACTTGCGCCTAATAATAGGATGCTTTATTGCTATTGTTGAAATTAAGTTTTTTTGTTCTCTGACACTTTACTTGCTACGAACTTCCTTAATGTTTATGATTGGTTAACAATAGATCAGAAACCCTTCCTTGCTGAGACGAGCCTTATCAAACTTTTGTAGTTAACTGAGTTGATAAGAATGGTGTGTTGTATCCACCCACCTCCTAAAAGAGTCTTAGTTAAGCTATTTTGACTAATAAAAGCAAGTCATTGAGTTTAATGACCTGTACAGAACTGAAGGTCTCATCTTGATTTATAGAAGTCTTATGGGAAAGTAACTTTTAGCTAGTGATGTAACATTGCAATTAACTGCGTTTTGGACTCTTGGTTGTGTTTTTCTCCTAGCAATTTTAGAAAAACAATTGGTCATCTGATGGATGCGTGTTCTAGAGAGAGAGAGAGAGAGCCTTATTAAGTTTTCTTACTTTATCATGTCTTGTGTATCTTTTCTTTCTCTAAAAACAAAACAACGAAATTGTTGCAGGCGTTGAAATCCCCAAGTACGTAGACACAGTCACTCCTCAGTACAAGCCTAAATTTGATCAATTGGTTAGTTCTCTCTCTCTCTCTCTCTCTCTCTCTCTCTCTCTCTCTCTCTCTCTCTCTCTCTCTCTTGTTGTCTCTCTCTAACTCTCTTCATCTATCCTTCATTTTTAACTTTATGGGTGCTTTATATTTTGTTGTGGGGTACAGTTGGTGGAACTAAAAGAAGCAGAGGAAAAGTCTTTGAAGGAGTCTGAGCGTTTGGAGAAGGAGATAGTTGAAGTGCAAGAGTTGAAGGTATTGGATAGAAATAGTCCTGTGCTAACCTCGTGCTTGTAGAATGTATGATTTCTCACTGCATTTTTTTTTTTTTTTTTGTCAACAGAAAAAGATAAGCACCATGACTGCAGATGAGTACTTTGAGAAGCATCCAGAGCTGAAGAAGAAATTCGACGATGAAATCCGAAATGACTACTGGGGCTATTGATGACATCCAAAGTTTCAATGTTAGGCAATATTTCTGGAACGCGTCGCGTCATATTTACCCCCTTTTTGTTTAATAATAAGGATAACCAAATTGAGTTTCTTTGTAATCTGGTTCCTTTCAGTTTGACGAATTTGAGCTTCAACAGCACCCCTTCAAGAGGGCGTGTTCCCCAGTAGGCAAATCCGTCTCGTTACATTTACATAACGGCAGTATCCGGATTGTGGAATGCTTCTGTTGTATCCAGAGTTGTGTTATGGATTCAATGTTTCCCCAATTACAAATGAGTCGAATATAGTTTTCGTCGATTTCTTTGTATTCCATCGGATTTGTAAGGGGAGGCTCTTGTAGGGCCTGATTCCGGTTCAATTTTATGCCTGAAACCTTCAAGCTCTCTCCGTGCCTATAATCGCGTGAAGACGTGACAATATAGGTTCAGCCGTACTGCTTTTCTCAAGAGGAGATTCAAACTTGGGGAACCCAACAGTCTGCTCAGGGTTCCAAACTCAAAGGTGGCAACTTACTGTTACATTTGACGTTAGTAATCCTTTGCATTGTCGCCTAGGCCACGCATCAATGTATAGTATACATTCCCCTTAGCCCGGGGTTTGCTCCTGGGCATACAAATGTATAATATACGTTGCATTGTATGCAGTGCATATCCACAGCAATGTACGTCATACATTGATGTAATTTTGAATTTTCGACCTTGCTCGTCCGTACAAAAGGAAACAGATAGAGCAATAAAAGAAAACCATCATTTATGGAAGACGGCATGTACATTTAGACGTTCTGGTTAAATGTAAAATCAAAGAGAGAAGGAAGGTACTAACTGCAGAGATCGTACAAAACTGTGAATAATCCATTAAGTACAGAATAACGTCAACTGTACTTTCACGGTCATCGCCGGAAGACCAGAAAAGTTCAAAAGACAACCTGAGGAATTACAATTTCTGACCCCAAAAACGGAAAGGTAGGTATGTCGACTGATGGAAATTTCAAGCAAATGCTGCTCGTAAATTCGGAAAGAAAGTCAAAATTTTCCGGCAGCATATAATTGCTTTAATTTCAAATGACTGGGAGATGAATCGGTTGATAGTAATCTCATTACTTCAAAGAAAAAAGCGCTTATCCGCTACCGACCACCTTCTTTTGTTGGAGCTGCTCGCTGTTTATCTCCTCGTTTTTGTCCATCGCCTTCCTAGCAAGCTCATAGCCAGCAAAGTTCATGGCACCCAACGGAGCAATCCAAAAGAACCTTGGTAGCGCTCCTTTGAATAAGCCAAGCGGTCCCTCGTGGCGTAGTATAGAGATGGCCACTATTGACATTGATACAGGTCGACCCTGTGGAGCGGTCATCATTCTTGTTTTCATCACATCAAAGGGAGTGGTGACAACGGCTGCTAACCCGCCAGATAAAGCCCCAACTGCAATTGTTTCCCAAGGTTCCAGATCCCGCCCCAAAAATTGCTGGGCAGCCTGAAACAGCAAAACAGTCAACTAATGAACAAATCCAGCAATATATTACATTATTTACACTCAAAACAAAGTGAGCTTATTAAAATAAAGAATTTCTTGTTGATATGAAGAACACGATTTCGCAGTGGAACAACACTTTAGAAGACCAAAACCCGGAACTCATGGCATCAATGCACAGCTGTTAGCTATCGTCGTTGCCCAAAATGCCATGGTAACTCATATTTGGGCATCAGTTGTGTCACTGTCAAGTCACATTACATTTCACAATCTTCCTTTTCCAGTTATACTAGGTAGTTGAATAAAAAAGATGAGCATATTATAGCCAAACTTTGCCTTCTCCCAAAATGAATTTTGAAACTTTTTTATTCGTATATTAGGGATGCGACTTAGGCAATTTGAGTAGCAGGCTTCATGGCAAGGTTAAACAACCCTGATCTTAGAATATGAGAGCGAGATACATTTTGTGGCTAGAAAGGAAGGTTGCTTATGAAAATACTGTACCTTTTTCGATTCAGCATACAGCCCCATGCCAGCGACATAAAATGGAACTTCACGGCAAAGAGTGGCACCAGTCCCACGAAAGAAACCCTTAAGACCATCTTGGTTCCAAGTGCCCACAAGAGCCTCCCCGACATTGTCAAAAAGGCCAGCCTGACACCGCTGCTTTAACACCTCACAAGGAATTCGCACTGCTGTTCCCAAAAATGTGCTACAGAATGATGCTAGAGATTGAACCTGTTGAGATGCCGGAAAAGAGATTTTATCAAGTTTCAAAACAGCATTAACAGAAAAAGAGTCACTCATGACAGAGACAGACCCACTACCACCCACCTCAAATTCATATTTCCCTTCTTTCAACTACAGTCTACAACACACTTCAAATTCAATTGTTTTGGTTGGGCATAGGCTGCATATCATATGCCCGTAAGGGGGAATGAAGAGGGAGGTGGGGGGGAGCAAGCCAGCAGCAGCATGAGAACCATTTTCAAAGGGTACTAAGGTTTGGATAAGGATGGGGAAACTACCGGTTGAAGCTGCTCTAACAGAGCCATACTTATTACATTTTTTTACTTTGGGTAGCGAACATCATACTATCTGATATAGTTGTATCCATACAAAGAAGAAAAAATGTAAAAAGACATAATACTTAACTTTTCTCAGACTACAAAGTAGGATAGTTAATTACTTTTTTAAGAAGCCGTTCTTACTTAAGATGGAAAAGCAATAATATTAAGTAGATGAAGCCTTCTTGAGAATTGTGGAGATGTACAAATAAACTATAATTTGATATCATTAGTACGAATGGAAAAAAATGAACAGACAAAATGAACTTGCATTCGTTTAAATAGATATTAAT
The DNA here is from genome assembly GCF_963583255.1 of Pyrus communis. NCBI lineage: Eukaryota > Viridiplantae > Streptophyta > Magnoliopsida > Rosales > Rosaceae > Pyrus > Pyrus communis. The sequence continues at coordinate 7,583,116 of NC_084818.1, forward strand.
GTCTTTTCAGAGGCATGATGGAAGTATGATGCTAGTACCCAAAGGGAGAGAGGTAAAAAAAAAAAAAAAAAAAAAAACATAAGATTAGAATAACAATCATTACCTGTATATCTGGGAGCGTAGGAGAAACATTTATCAACACAAGTTTACTTGCCTCAAAAATCCCAGTTCGCAGGCCATGACTGTAATGTGACAATAAAAAATCAGCCAGAAAGTGGAGAATTACACAAAGTTTAGCTAAAATAGCTGATTCATCATGATACTGTTATGGTTGGGAAGGGGGCAAAAAAAAAAAAAAAACCTTGAAAACTGTCCAAGAATTGCAGGAATTGAGCCCCTGTATAATCCCCGCACTCCAATCTGCGGAAGCTTTGAAATAATTTCGGGGAACGATAATGTTGATGCTTGTACTCGAGTCTGCCAAACATAAAGAAATGATGCATTTTAGGATAGAAGACCAAAGAGAAGCATCACCAATTACAGAAATTTTTAACTCCGAGTACATGAGCACAAGTTCCTAGGACAAAGAATTTGCCTTAATTGTATCAACTGGGTGCATTAAAGAAGTAGATAGAGCACAAGCAAGGCCCCCTGCCAATGCAGATCTTAGTACGCTTCCAGCAGGTATTTCCACTGGTGGTGCAACAGCAACAACGGTTGCAGCTTCAAACCAGATACTCCTGTATGTATTTTGAAGGAAGTTACTGTCAGCTAGGAGTATCCCATTAACTTGTGTACACTAGGCACTAGCTAACTGGTAATTTCTTAAATATATACACATGGATATTATTTCTGAATTTCAATTAATTCTGCTTTACTCCTAATTCATTGAAAAGTTCATTCTCCACATAAATGTATCAATTACCAATAATGGAACAGTTGCCATTTCAGAACCAGAAAAGGCAGAACGAACCATGGAACGTTTTCAACAGAAAAACCAGTCTGACATCAGCTGAACTTAAAAAGGAAACTAATTGAATGAGAAATACATCTTACCGAGGATCATCTTGAAGTCGATCAGAAGGGAGTAAGAGCATAAAATTCCTAAAATGTCCATATGAAATAGATCCTTCTGTATCAGCATTGAGAAATCGCATCATAGCAACAGCATTATCTTCATTAGCTGGAAGTCCTGCATTTTTAAGTGAGGCCAATACTTCGCTTTTCTGCAGTGTTCCAGACTTGCTCAGGCATAGAGAGGTATATGCTCGCAGAATGGTTGGTTCCTTCTGCTCCATGAAGGATAAAAACTGTTTCCAACCAAATGATTTTGAAAATATGTGACTTCTAGTACGACACATAAACTCATGAGCATATCTCCGTGGCAATTTTCTCTTTCGTATTGCAATTTCGAGATCTTCCAGAGTGACTTGCCCATCACTGTCTCTATCCAGTTCTTCAAAGAATCTCCTTCCTAGACACATTCATGGTGTAAAATGTGTTAATTAAAGAATTTACATGCAAAAGAATGTATTCGATGAGGCAAAACAAACAAATTATTTAGGAGCTCATCACTACCATGAATTATAGCAATTAGGTAAAGATGAGTGATAATTACTTTATCTCTCACTCAAAGGTGCCAATGGAAGTTTATGGACGCTATGCTCTTTGTGTCACTTGAAAAGTGTAAGCATTTTGTTGGCATTCTCAGAAGTTCAGACAAATATTAACACATCCTTAATTATCATACCATATATCTGGATCCATCAATGCTCTACGTACCTTCATGATAGTTGATGCCCTGACAATTATTCCTAAGTAAGATATTGGATGGACAGGTTGTGATGGCCTTCACTTATGGAGCTTGTATCATGTGAAAATATATTTTGTCCCATGCAAAGCTCATATGAATTCGACAAAGTTGAAAATAGACTTCTCTTAGATTTGTATCAGGCAGGTTTCTTACTACCTTATTTTCTTTTATGACTAGCAATGCATTGACAAGATCATCCTCAGACAAATTATCTTAAACTTACAAGTCTCCTCCACTAATTATAACATGGTAGGCAGTAGAGGATTTTTTTTTTTTTTTTTTTTTTTTTTGTGTGTTTAGAGCTAATAGAAAGGGAACATCGCTGATAAACATATTGCAGAACAGGCACAGTGATTAAAGATCGTATTTGAAATCCAGCAACATCTTGAATCAATCAATTTGTAACTTTAAAACACGTCTTCTCACTAAAGAAACTGTGTCAAAGAATCTTATAGCTAAATTTTTCACAGAACACCAATACAGAAACACACATGCTTATTTACTATGAGTGGAAAATAAATAAATTCTTAGACGGGATTCAGTAAGAAACGGCCTGACTAAGAGATTATTTATGCATGTAATACACAACAGGGAAATATCTTCTTTTGTTTACCAATAAATCCTAGCCAATGGCAAGTTCAGCTGATCCGGTGCATCAGATGCATCAGTTACATAGAGAAAAGTAGGGTGCAAGTGGTCAGTGGACAAAATAAAGGCTCCTTCGATAATAAGGACAGATTCGGAAATGAACAAGTTAACATCTTCGTATAGCTTGTATATTACAAATTCAATTCAGAAAAAGACAAAAACAAGCATTAATTTCTAGGCAAAACAAAATTCATTTCCACAATCAGCATTAAGTCCCAAAGTTACCAAAGACAGTGTACCTTCAGACTCTGTGTATCTAAAGAAATCTTGGACGGAGAATAGCTTCTTCTTGTCAGGATAGTCTTTGGAAGGTCTCCCCAGCTGAGGCACAAGTTCAATTAGTTCGGCCAATGAAACAGTGGATAACGTGGATCTCAAACGCTCTACATTTGATAGTGGAATACTAAGTAAATCACTAGCAAGCTTCTGTGGTGAATTGCCAGCTGATTCTGCCCGGTTACTTGCAGTAACATCCTCATCACCCTCTTCATTAACTGAAGAGGATACTCCAACAACGCCTGATGGCACTCCTCCAACTCTAGCAAACTTCAAGTTTCCCCACAACCCATTTACATCTGCTTTTTGACCTTCAAACAAACCAGTGATCACCCTGAAATGATCATTTTGAGAGGAAGAAGGCGGCTCTCTGGAAGTGTCACAAATATTACAATCACTCTCTTGAACACCCTGATCAAACCTCAGAAGATTCTGGGTAAGTTGATCAAAAACAAAACCAATAAGGCATTCTAGTGATACATGTTTTCCTTCTTTATGTGACATGGCTTCATTCTGAATCATTTTAACACTCTGTTCCTTAGACTCCCTCTGTTTCAAGTCACCCGAAACCTTTGGCTTTTTACAAGAACACACTTTATCGTCGTTGCTCATTTTCTGGAGCCGCTTCTTACCCAATTTGAACGGACCTGGAAATGCCTGAACAAAACTATTAACTAACACAGACCAAGTGACGGCAAACTGCATGCAGTTCACACAAGACCCATCCTCCTTGTCACAATCCTTCTCTCTCAACCCACTATCCGACACCTCAGGTCGATTTCCATTCCCCGAATTGGGCGAAAACTTCCCAAATAACGCTTTTATCGGAACCTTAACCAACATTCCCTTCTTTCTCTCGTCACCAACTGCGACACACTCACCAGCCTTCTTCTTTCCCCCAAAGATCTTAACTTTACCATTGTTATCACCACCACTGAATTGAGTAATAAATTCAGCAGCGTTTACCTTATTCTTATGCCCTGCCCAGCTACACTCGAAGTCCTTGGCCGCTTTTCGAATGCCCAATTCGAGCGGCGAAAGCCTTTCCTTAACCAGCTGAATCGAATTGAAAAACGATTCAATTGGGTCACTCGCAGACAACATTACTTACAAAACTTCAAAATTCTCTCAGTTCCTATATATAGAACCACCAAACTTCAAACCACAACCACCGTTACATGCACAAACATACAAAAAAAGCACAAACTTTCTTCCAAATTTAGCAAAAACCGATTAAACTATTCCATAAAACAGCATACAGTAAAAGAACTATACCATACAGCACCGTAGACCAACCGGATGAGATCCGAATACGAAGCGGTGCACCGACTGTTGAATCCGAAACGCCGGAAACCCTATGCGCGCATTATGGGCTGCTCCATTTTTCTCCAATCAGCTTCAAATCCCTCCACTTTTTGCTTCTCGTCGACCCTTCAGAGTGCAGAGAGCCAACTTTTGCATGGCAGAAACGGATTGAAAGCCATATGAAACAGTAAGCGGGTGCGCAAAACAGAAAAGGGGTGCCCGATTCAGAAAAAGCCTGCAGATTTTGATGGTTTTGGACAGAATCTGCGTTTCATTTGGGAGCGAGAGGAATTGGTTGCGGATAGAGGAGGAGGAGGAGGAAGAAGTGTACAAAAACAAAACCAAAAGTGAAGAACAAGAGGGAGCAAAAGACCAGGCCTATCTTTTTTTGCAAATTTTAATTTTAATTTTTTGCATTTTTTTAATATTTTTTGTTTATTCATTATTTATTGTTATTCTGTTGTAATCTTGCTAAACGGATAAGAGAATATTTTTATTTACTGGTCGGTGACAGTAATGTTTATCAATCTATCTAATCATTGATGAAGGATTTTACCTTTCGAAATTTGTATAATTAATAGATCCAAATTTTCAAAATTTAAAATCATCCAATTATAATAAGTAGAGCAAAAATGTTAAGGATACTTCCCCAAAATGAACATCTCCATAAACTCTCATAGTTTATCGTTAATTTATATGCTTATATACTACCACTTAGTACTAAAGTATAATAGTATTCCTCTTCACTTATAAGTGAAAGGTCTTAGGTTCGGTTCTCGTCAGAGACGAATTCGAACCACATTATTGCTAGTCATTATGAGGTTAAGTTCATCCCTCCCCTTTATTGTAAGTAATATCATTTGTTCAAAAAACATATATACTTACATACTAATAAGTGGGCAAAAACTATAGTACATACTCATGATACACCCCCATCATCTACCGGATGTCATTTTATCTAATCTTCATTAATTTTTGTCAAAATTACAAATTTACCATTTAATGTGAAAATTAACTAAAATTTAATAAAATGAGACATAACAAATAATTAAATGTATAACAATCATACACCATAGTTGTACTTGTCAAGAAAAATGCTCCTCGTGAAAAACATGCATCCAGTCGGATAATGAATGCTGTATGGAAAAAGGGTGACAAGGCAGGACTTGTACATTGAGCTCCTGGCTTCTTTTGTTTTTGCCACTTATTAGTTTTTTTTTTTTTTTTAATTCACAATTTTTAAAAATCCTCTAAAAACCAACCGTATTTTTTATCCGTTTCTGTATCCAAATGTGTTATTTGTAATAAATAACAACAACCAAAAAAAAAAATTATGATTTTGGATTCGAAACTATGAGTTTTTTGTGGAAATAATAGCTGGTCTTAAAGTTAGACAAAATTTATTATAAATCTTAAAAGACAATTCAATTATAACCACCAATAATATACATTGGTATGTTTATGGGGTGTAGTCGAATTAAGATTTTAAAGGATTTTAAAAATGATAGATTTAATAAAATTTAAGAGGATTGGAGACTTCTACAAAAGTCATATGGATTTTTAAAGAATTTGAATGGATTTTGGTGGATTGTGGTCGAAGGATTTGAAATCCTAGGGGATGAGGTTGGATTCTTTTTAGTCTTGGTGATATATACTTTTGACTCTCAATTCTCACAATATCCACAACTTATAGAAATCCTCCAAAATCTTAATTTTTTTTTAATACACTTAGATTTGGATGGATTTTAAAATCCTTTAAAATCTTTTAATTGACTACACCTACATTTTAAAGGATTCTAAAATCCTTTAATTGACTACATCTGGATTTGAATGGATTCTAAAATCCTTTAAAATCTTTTAATTGACTACACTAGGATTTTAAAGTCAAATCCGAGTTTGACTACTGTTACATCCCGGCCCGGGGCGGATCATTTCCCGGGCCCGCTCCACCACCGTAGCACGATATTGTCCGCTTTGGGCTTACCATTCCCTCACGTTTTTGTTTTTAGGAACTCACGAGCAACTTCTCAGTGGGTCACCCATCATGGGAGTGCTCTAGCCCCCTTCTCGCTTAACTTCGGAGTTCCTACGGAACCCGAAGCCAGTGAGCTCCCAAAAGGCCTCGTGCTAGGTAAGGATGAGAATATACATTTAAGGATCACTCCCCTGGACGATGTGGGATGTCACAACTACACCCATTAGATAATTTTTTGATCACTGAAATATTGTATGCAATTAATACCTCTTATTTGTTTTGCTTCATAAATGCAATATCAAATTATCGTTTCTAATTAAAAAGAAAAAGTGCAACTGTCATTGAGATTTAGAAACAAGAGGACATATACACATACTTGTTAATCCATGTTATTGAGTAGGAACAATGGAATTTAAATGGTCATCCTGGTCATGACTTAAGTATTATTCTTAATTTTTTTTTTATGTTATTGAGTAAGAATATCGAATCTGAATTCTAAGCATATCATATTTTGGTAGATGATATTGTATCACCTTTCTATTAAGTTATTAACAACAGAGTCCACTAACATAAATAGATTTCACCTCTACTAGCAAGACGGTACAATAATGTAGTCCCCTGAAATTTTTCAGAACTTGAGTCTTGAGTCTTGACAAAGGTATATGAACAAAGAGGAGAATATCTAGGATTCCCATTTTATATAACACTAGCCTTCATGCACACTTTCACGCCAGTGCATAAGGTATTTTTTTAATTACAACGTGCTACGCATGACTTACATTTTTTAAATGTATTTATATGCGTAAATTGTCAAAAGGAAAGTGAAATATTTGAAGTAAATGAATAATCTTAAATCATGCTAGAAGAAACCTCTTATAAACCAATTAAAGCAGCTGAACTCACATAATAAAATCAGTTTCTATAGAATTTACATTAAGAATATAGAAAATAATATTTAATAAACAATTGATTGAATCACATTATTACTAGCATATTGTGAGACTAATTGTCACATCCCGGCCCGGGGCGAATCACTTCCCGGGCCCGCTCCACCACCGTAGCACGATATTGTCCGCTTTGGGCTTACCATTTCCTCACGGTTTTGTTTTTGGGAACTCACGAGCAATTTCCTAGTGGGTCACCCATCATGGGATTGCTCTAGCCCCCTTCTCGCTTAACTTCGGAGTTCCTACGGAACCCGAAGCAAGTGAGCTCCCAAAAGGCCTCGTGCTAGGTTAGGTAAGGATGAGAGTATACATTTAAGGATCACTCCCTTGGACGATGTGGGATGTCACACTAAGCCCACCATTTTCCCTATAATGTAGATAATATCGTTTGTTAAAATAAAATAAAAAATAATCATTTGACAACTAATTTAATCACATTATTATCCGCGTGCGAAAGATCTTTTTTATAACTGGCATTACATGCCTCTTAAGATGTTTTGAACTTGTTTAAAATAGAGAGAATAATATTTAATAAACAACTAATTGAATCACATTATTGCTAACCCATTGTAAGGCTAATTCAATCACATTATTATTCGCGTGCAAATAACATTTTTACTATTAAAATGATGAAAATGCCCCTGCCTTATTTGATACATTATTTTGGGATGCCTTTGAAGTTTTTTGTCTTGGGGGCATTTTTGTTGAAGCTTGGTGACACCAAATACCATTGACCTTTTACATTCTCTTTATATATAACTAGCCTTCATGCATGCACACACGTGCGTGCAGAAGACATTTTTTGAATCACGACGTGCTACACGCGACTTACACGTTTTAAATATATTTATATGCGTAAATTGACAAAAGGAAAGCCAAATATTTGAAGTAAATGATTAATTTTAGATCATATTAGAAGAAACTCCTGATAAACTAATTAAAGCAGTTGAATTTACATAATAAAATAGATTTCTATAGAATTTACATTAAGAATAAAGAAAATAATATACATTGGTATGTTTTGTGGAAATAATAGCTGGTCTTAAAGTTAGACAAAATTTATTATAAATCTTAAAAGACAATTCAATTATAACCAGCAATAATATACATTGGTATGTTTATGGGGTGTAGTCAAACTAAGATTTTAAAGGATTTTAAAAATGATAGATTTGATAGAATTTAAGAGGATTGGAGACTTCTACAAAAGTCATATGGATTTTTAAAGAATTTGAATGGATTTTGGTGGATTGTGGTCGAAGGATTTGAAATCCTAGGGGTAAGGTTGGATTCTTTTTAGTCTTGGTTATATATATTTTTGACTCTCAAATCCCACAATATCCACAACTTATAGAAATCCTTCAAAATCTTAATTTTTTTAATACACTTAGATTTGGATGGATTTTAAAATCCTTTAAAATCTTTTAATTGACTACACCTACATTTTAAAGGATTATAAAATCCTTTAATTGACTACATCTGGATTTAAATGGATTCTAAAATCCTTTAAAATCTTTTAATTGACTACACTAGGATTTTAAAGTCAAATCCGAGTTTGACTACTATCACATCTCGCCCTGGGGCGAATCATTTCCCGGGCCCGCTCCACCACCGTAGCACGATATTGTCCACTTTGGGCTTACCATTCCCTCACGTTTTTGTTTTTTGGAACTCACGAGCAACTTCCCAATGGGTCACCCATCATGGGAGTGCTCTAGCCCCTTTCTCGCTTAACTTCGGAGTTCCTACGGAACCCGAAGCCAATGAGCTCCCAAAAGGCCTCGTGCTAGGTAAGGATGGGAATATACACTTAAGGATCACTCCCCTGGGCGACGTGGGATGTCATAATCCACCCCCCTTAAGGGTCCGACGTCCTCGTCGGCACACCACGGTCAGGATTAGGCTCTGATACCAAATTGTCACATCCCGACCCGGGGCGGATCATTTCCCGGGCCCGCTCCACTACCGTAGCACGATATTGTCCGCTTTGGGCTTACCATTCCCTCACGGTTTTGTTTTTGAGAACTCACGAGCAACTTCCCAGTGGGTCACCCATCATGGGAGTGCTCTAGCCTCCTTCTCGCTTAACTTCGGAGTTCCTACGGAACCCAAAGCCAGTGAGCTCCCAAAAAGCCTCGTGCTAGGTAAGGATGAGAATATACATTTAAGGATCACTTCCCTGGACGATGTAGGATGTCACAACTACACCCATTAGATAATTTTTTGGTCACTGAAATATTGTACGCAATTAATACCTCTTATTTGTTTTGCTTCATAAATGCAATATCAAATTATCGTTTCTAATTAAAAAGAAAAAGTGCAACTGTCATTGAGATTTAGAAACAAGAGGACATATATACATACTTGTTAGTCCATGTTATTGAGTAAGAACAATGGAATTTAAATGGTCATACTGGTCATGACTTAAGTATTATTCTTAATTTTTTTTTTTATGTTATTGAGTAAGAATATCGAATCTGAATTCTAAGCATATCATATTTTGTTAGATGATATTGTATCACCTTTATATTAAGTTATTAACAACAGAGTCCACTAACATAAATAGATTTCACCTCTACTAGCAAGACAGTACAATAATGTAGTCCCCTGAAATTTTTCAGAACTTGAGTCTTGAGTCTTGACAAAGGTATATGAACAAAGAGGAGAATATCTAGCCTTCCCATTTTATATAACACTAGCCTTCATGCACGCGTTCATGCCAATGCATAAGGTATTTTTGAATTACAACGTGCTACGCATGACTTACATTTTTTTAATGTATTTATATGCGTAAATTGTCAAAAGGAAAGTGAAATATTTGAAGTAAATGAATAATATTAAATCATGCTAGAAGAAACCTCTTATAAACCAATTAAAGTAGTTGAACTCACATAATAAAATCGGTTTCTATAGAATTTACATTAAGAATATAGAAAATAATATTTAATAAACAATTGATTGAATCACATTATTGCTAGCCTATTGTAAGGCTAAGTCCACCATTTTCCCTATAATGTAGATAATATCGTTTGTTAAAATAAAATAAAAAACAATCATTTGACAACTAATTTAATTACATTATTATCCGCGTGCGAAATACCTTTTTTATAACTGGCATTACACTCCTCTTAAGATGTTTTGAACTTGTTTAAAATAGAGAGAATAATATTTAATAAACAACTAATTGAATCACATTATTGCTAGCCCATTGTAAGGCTAATTCAATCACATTATTATTCGTCTGCAAATGACATTTTTACTATTAAAATGATGAAAATGCCCCTGCCTTATTTGATGCATTATTTTGGGATGCCTTTGAAGTTTTTTGTCTTGGGGGCATTTTTCTTGAAGCTTGGTGACACCAAATACCATTGACCTTTTACATTCTCTTTATATATAACTAGCATTCATGCATGCACGCACGCGCGTGCAGAAGACATTTTTTGAATCATGACGTGCTACACGCTACTTACACGTTTTAAATATATTTATATGCGTAAATTGACAAAAAGAAAGTCAAACATTTGAAGTAAATGATTAATTTTAGATCATGTTAGAAGAAACCCTTGATAAACTAATTAAAGTAGCTGAATTTACATAATAAAATAGATTTCTATAGAATTTACGTTAAGAATAAAAAAAATAATATTTAATAAACAATTGATTGAATCACATTATTGTTAGCCCATTGTGAGGCTAAGCCTATCATCTCCCCCTTAGCGTAGATAATATCATTTGTTAAAAAAAAAACAATCATTTGAGAATTAATTTAATCACATTATTATCCGCGTGCGAAATACTTTTTTTTTATAAAGAAAATAATATTTAATAAACAACTGATTGAATTACATTATTGCTAGCTCATTGTGAGGCTAAGCCCACCCTTTTCCCCTTAGTGTAGATAATATCGTTTATTATAAATAAATAAACAATTATTTGACAACTTATTTAATCACATTATTATTCGCATGCGAAATACCTTTTTTATAACCAACATTACACACGTTTTAAGATGTTTTAAACACAATATTCATGATTTTTCTTATTTTTTATTATATTTTTCTTTTCCCTTCATGTGGGCACCATCAACTTTCACTCATCCTTCCATTTTTTTTATTTTTTTCTCTCTTCTCACTTTTATATTTTATGATGACCAAATTACCCCTGCCTTATTTGATATATTATATTGAACTACTTTTAAATTTTTTTCGTTAAGAGGCAATTTTGTCCTAATCTTTTTTGTCGAAGCCGTGACACCAAAACTGACCTCCAGAACAGATAGATAGATATGACCCCATTATTTGTTTTTACATAAATAACCACTTGTAAGGCCCCATGTGGAGTTTTGGCATTATATATTAAACTTTGGTTATTAGTCCACTTTGAAACATCATAATTCAAGATTCTCTGGCTAAACTCTAGCTGTTTAGCAATCGACATCTTTTGTATATTATATATATAAACGGTTGGATTCATGACACCACTTTTTTTACATTATTTTTTTTGTGGAATTTACCCGTGAATGTATTTCAACGATCTGAACCATCTTATCTTTTAAGTTTTCCCTAAAAAACCATATTCACCAAAAATCACCAAAATCTTAGATCGTATGACTGTTGAGTTAAATTTGATGTCAAAATATATATATTATATACAATGCTCTAACCAATTGCTTTGTGTGTTCTAAATCATTGGTATTGCCTCCTTTGATCACAAGGCATGACAATGAATGGTGGCTAATGGCCCATTGTTTTATGCAAGTTCTAATCTTTATTCACTTTTTGTACTATTCTTGTTTAAAATTTACAAATCAGTCACCGTTCAACGCTTGTGTAGATTTTTTTTCATACATATTTTTAATACGTTACCTATACATATATATTAGTTTGTGATTTGCATATAAGAAGAAACGACCCCTTGACTTGAGCAGAAATCATAGCGGCTCTTGTTCATCTTGAAAGAAGCCCTTGCTTCGGTTTTTGTCACATTCTAATTAGGTTATGAAGTGATTTCTGTTACTTTTATGTTGGCTGTCCAAAAAATTTCAAAGATTTCCGCACACTTATTTTCTTGTTCTACACAACCCTATTTCTTTTTGTGCAAGAGAAGAAAAATAGTGTGCGGAAATACATTTTCTGTTTCAAATTGCAATTTCAACTACAAAAAGCATGTTAAAAGAATGAGAAAGGCCTTTCCTTTCACCCCCCCCCCCCCCCCCCCCCCCCCCCCCCCCCCCTTTTTATGGCATTCAATATCACAAACTTGAATACAATTAATTTTAACATAAATTTGAACCTACACCAGACAGGTGCAATGGAATTCCTATGTTTCTCAAGATCGCACATTCCAGCAAAACAACTTAGTGAAGGGGGATTATTTTACTGATTAGCACGCTCCTTGAAGTCGAGGTATTTTCAAATGCGTTAAAATGCTGATCCGCTGCCCTTTGTCTTCCCGAGCATCACATCTTTGGCTTCGTTGATTTTGGAAGCAAGGTAATGACTGCCGCCTGCATCAGGATGGTTCGCAACCATCACCTTTCTATGTGCTTCCTTGACCTTGTCTGCAGCTGCACTTTCCCTGTCAACCATAAGAACGAAAATCAATTTTGCTTAAAAACATAGGAGAAGACAACACGACCACAACTTCAACATTAAAGTGTCAAGCATCACTCTCCAATCTTTTCTATCTCCATTCTTTTAGGGTTTGACTTGGTTCGGATAACTACACATATTCTAGAATCAAGTCAATTACAAGGTCATTGATTCAACAAGATAATCAATTTTCTGTTTTAATGTTTGGTTGAAATCGAGACTTGCCAATTGATGAAACAGAAAAGCACCAAATATTTTGATCTCCAAAAAACATGTTTTGTTATAATTTGATGGAATATTCCTTTCAGTTTCCTTGACTGTGGATAAATAAACAGCAATGGTTAAGCTAGGAAAAGATTCTATATTCGACATTATAAAATCTGCTTACCTGACACCGAGAATAAGAGCTGCTTCCCTCTTTGTCATTGTCGGCTGGAAGCCACCTTCATAAAATTTCCGCATTCTAGCTTTTGGTGGTCGTGTCTTGAACGCATGCCAAGCCTGGATACCATATCTACCAGCAAGGGCAGTAGCAGCTACTGCAAGACCAGCCAAAAATGGTGTAGCCTGAAGTACATCTAAAATTTCATTAATTCTACAGAATTGCAATTTGTCATTTTAATTCTACGATCTTTCTGAACTAAATCTCAATTGGCATTCTTAATCTGCTAAAACTCCTTCTGATTTAGTTCCCCTCCAATATTCCAAGCGCCATTTGCCCAACGTCATGACAAGGTGCATTCCCACTAGTTTTTGGAATAACATTACATCATCTACATGGTTCAATGCAGAAAGGCACCATCATCTAACAGTCACACACACAGGGAGCCAAATCCTAGACGGAAAAATCTCACTTGGACAATCAAATGAAGGCACTAACCACACAGTCCTGACCTGTGAATATGAAAAACAATAGTTTGAAACAATATATGCGTGCGAGACAGATATATCGAATCAAATGCATACAGGGCATGAAATTAATTGACATAACGGTCCTGCCATCTTAAAGTCAAATTTAAACATACCGGAATGTGCACAGGTTTCTAACAGATCAGGATGCCGCTAATTGGAGACGAAAACATCCAATAATGACCAGACAACTGGAAGGAATGCATATCAAATCAAAATGTGGAGATTTCATCAAGATTTGATAAAACAATTTGATTAGCGAACCTGAAGTAGTTCCTTAATCATTTTATTCCTAAGATTAACCCATTATCCAGTTTTCTCCATGTGACCAATACAATCCTTTTGTTCTACAACTCCCAATACAATATATATATATATATATATATATATATATCTAGATATATGTATATATGGATGTATGTATATGTGTATGCAGCATGAAGCCAATAAAACAAATCAAATTTAGTAGATATTCTGCTGTACCAATCTATTCAATGCAAACCCTCAAATTTTCAGCAAACCCCAATCCAATGCAAACAACCAATATTCAAAATTTCAACAAAAATTAAAACTTTACGAACCCTAGTACCAAAATCACATTAAAATTTGAACATGGGAATAGAAATGGAGAGTGAAAAAACAAAAGATGCGGCGGGGAATACGAGATTTTGCTCACCATATCGTGGAATGTATCGTGACTGAGCTGATAATTTGGGGCCTGTCTTTCATGCAGAGGCTTCTCGAAGCTGTTGAGTTGGGGAAGAAGATACTGTGTGCTCTCTGCCCAACATGCTTTTATCCCTAATCCCTAATTCCCTGATTCTAATTCGTCCAATTAAGTTGGGTACCTATCATATAGCCACGTGTAACCGCCATTTATACGACGACGGCCCACTGGACAAGTTCGGATTGTCGAGGCCCATTGTCGTCAAAGTATTAAGGGTTGCACCCAGTAAGCTCGTTTGGACTGCTTTTGTACAAAGTACTTTTGGTGAAAAGTGTTTACAGTAGGGGGTGTTTTTTTGGAATCTGATCCCTTCCTGAGCTTAGGAGGCTGAGTAAAGGATTCAGATTGTTGAAATTTGATCTAACAATTACAAATAAGAGAATTTTCTAAAAGTTATAATAATTGTAGTCATTGAATCAAATTTCAACGGCTTGGATCCTTTAATCAGGAGGCTCAACCTCCCAAGCTCAGTAGGGGATTCGGTGCCTGTTTTTTTTTTTTTGTAAATGTATTTAAAAAATTCCAAATGTTTCTAGTCAATAGAACTTTATATTATTATAATGCTTTTATCCAAGAAATTTCAAACAAGCTTATAATAACAGAAATCCTCTTCACATAAAGGGATTCTCTTTAGATTCCTTCCTCCTAATCCACCAAATCAAAGAATCCGGACCATTGAAATTTTATCCAACCATTACAAACAGGGGCCCATTTTAAAAGTTATAATAACTTCAGTCGTTAGATCAAATTTCAATGGTCCAGATCCTCTGATTTGATGGATTAGGAGAAAGGGATTCAGAGAGAATCCCTTTTCTGTAATAACAGACGCAATTTTGAAATAATTTTTTTAGTACAACAATATATTTTACACTAAGGGAGGGAGAGTTCGATTAAGTCACATAATGGGCAACCTAATTTGGTATTGAATTCGTCTTCTATGATATTTAAACCTAAGACTTCTCGTTTGCAAGTAAAAAAAGAATATCACCACACGTAGTACATTTTGAACAAACTTAACTTTGAAGTACGTTTTCAAAACTACAAACCCGCATCCTACATGTTAAGTTATAAAAAATTTTGATTGGCCAAAATGTTCTCCATGTCACCAGAATATGACAATTTAATTGGGTTTACATATTAGGAATTTTCTCAAACCTGTCATATTACACGAAACTTTCAACCGAAGCTTTTCTCCGAAAGAAAAAACCCCGAGGAGGTAAAGGCTCCGATCCGACGAGATTCATGGTTGGATTGATGAATCTTAGAGAAGTAGCAAAAAGAAAAGGGCAAGATCAACGCTATCTATAGAAAGAAACAAATTAACTTGATCAACTGAAAAATCAAGCAACTGAGGAGTCAAAAGATATCAAAAACCGCAGCAATCTGCAGACAAC
Organism: Pyrus communis; assembly: GCF_963583255.1. NCBI lineage: Eukaryota > Viridiplantae > Streptophyta > Magnoliopsida > Rosales > Rosaceae > Pyrus > Pyrus communis. The sequence goes on from NC_084818.1 coordinate 7,598,641, forward strand.
TAAGGAAACAGTATTTCTGCTACCATGAACTAACGTTCAACCCCCAAACCAATCCTCATGTGCTACAACATTATATGTAACAATCTCGAAACACGATGAGACAAAGGTTATTGAGAAGAAGAAGAAAACAGATGTTGATATTAATCATGGCGACAACTGAAACAGACACGAAAATCACAAACCGATTGATTTTTCTTGTCTCTTCTCTTCCTCCTCCACCCTCTAACAAAGCCTGGCCAATCTTTTATTCAATCTTCTTCAACTCACCAACATCTACCTAAGTTACATGCTTGCTTTTATTTTACATGCGCACTCTCTCTCTCTCACTAGACTGATCACTAGCTACCTGCTGCCTTTCCTCGCGTGCACTGGAGTGCCTTTAATGGAGCTAGAATCATACCTAAGAGGACCGGAGTGCCTCCTTGGTCCAGCCGGGGAAGCAGAGAATGACAGCTGCTTCTTTACAGACGTCACTGATCCTTTCTCTGATGGTGTTCCGTTCTTCTCTGACTGGTTTGAGTTTAGGGTTGCCAACCTCGACCTGGCCTTTGTTGGTTTCGTGGGTGTCCTGTAATTTTGAACCGAAGGCGAGCTTGCAAGGCTCTCGTCAGCTCTGACGGAAAATCCTGCCATGCTATGCCTCCTGTTGAAGCGTTCTGACTGGATGCTTAGCGTTCTCCTGGAGTCCTCATCTCCAACCCGACCATTTCCTCTTGGGTTTCTCCTGGTTACTGATGCGGACGATGGTGCTTTGGAGAGAGGAGTTGAAGGGGATTGGCGACTCGAAGGTCTGTTTGATCTTAGGACAGTAGGGGTCCTAGGAGAAGGCTTATCACGAAGAGCATAAGCTTTTGTGATTTCCCCCACAGACATGGAGGCACGGCTTGCAGCACTCCTCATGGAGGCCCGGTCATTGAAGTCTGCTGTACTTCGGCTCTCCCATGGCCTTGCAGCCATCCATCGCTCCAACCAACTCCAACCCCAGTGGGGATTGCTGGGGTCCATAAAGGTCGGGTGTTCAGATTTCGGAGAGTTCTTCCACATTTTCTGTTAAGTAGATTTATTGGGTCAGTTTAAGTTAGAAGATTAATTCAATATGTTAAAAAGAATAATGAGATTCATCACAGCATAATCTCAAATCGGATTTCAAAATCGCCGACGATAGACTTCCTGTAATCCTACCTGGTGAGAGAATGAATAGGCCAATGCCCTTTCTCGTCTAATAGCAGCCTCTTGTTTCATTTGTAGCTTTGCCTCGACCTGCTCCTTCGATTCTGTGCTATCATTCCAATCTTCTCCCATCTGTCACAACGAGCTTATTATATCACAAAAACGAAGACTAAAGCTTGAAATAAATATAAAACTAGAGGATGAAGCAAATCGAAGATTGAACTCAGAGAACAGAAGATGCCAAGTGCGCATAACATATCAGGGGAACTTACAGAAGCTTTGAGTTTCTCAAGCTCTTTCTCTTGTTTCTGTTGGAGCTGTCGCTGAAGTGCCTGATTCTCCTCAGACATTCTAATCCTCCTTGCACGAATCTGAGACTGCACATGAGCAACAGTCTGCATGCATCTTAATGTGGTAGTTGCTTGTCGTTTAACAGATTGGCCCTCTATCAATGATTTCAACCTCACCAACCCCCTCAAAGCTCGTAACGCCCTTCTTGCCTGAAATCACAAATCGCAGCACAACCTCATCTAACGCATACAGCTCATCGCCGAATAATGGTTATATCGAAGCTATTGTTACAGATTGTTATTTACTGCTTTACTAAATTAAACATAATTCTAAATGCTGTCAGCATCCCCTTATCCATAAGAAGTTGGCCTTGAAATGTGATCACTAAAATTGAACAACCAACCGTTCAACTGATTCAACAGAACTAGAAGAAAAAAACTGACATACTTTTGCATTTTATCACAAATCAAACATCTTAATGAAACGAATAGGACTGTAGAATGATGTAGCCAAATAAAACATACCAAGTGCCCTCGGAAAGCAGTCTGAATCTTGATAGCTGCAGCCTCCTGCATCGACTTTCTGGTGTAACGGGGCATGGGCACAGCTGTAAGGCGAACAACCTCTGCGGCAGCCTGAACAGCAGCCACAGCTGCCTCTGCAGCCACGGCAGTGGCAAGTGCCACAGAGTAAGCATGTTTGTTCTGTGCATTCTCAGCCTCAGCTAACTCGACATCTTCTTTTGGAGGCGGGGTCGGAGGAGGAGGGTGGGTAGGGGTACTAGCGGGGGCAGGAGCAGGGGCGGGGGCAGGGATAACCAATGCGGTTTCTTCGCAGGAAGATACCGCATCCTCGTTCTTGTACTTCCCAAACCATTTCTTTGACTTATGAGTCTTCTGGCATGAAAGTACAATTGTTCAGATCAGAAACTCGTATTAGTTTTCGATACAACAACGATGTAAGATCAAATTAAACCAGTTAAGCAAACCTGATCTTTATTTTCCTTTGGATCAAGGGTGAGGGCTTTCTTGAGTGTAGAAAACCAACTCCCTTTCCTCCCCATTTCCTAGCAAAGCATGCTGCCAAAAAAAAAAAACAAATTTATGAAATTTCAGATACATACAATACAATAAACAAGAGACGTAATGAAATTTCTCAATGCATAAAATTCAAATAACCCAGAAATTCAAAAGGAACAGTGGACAAGGAAAGTTGAAACTTGAAAGTCAAAGTTCAACCTTCAAGATTCTGACTTTTTGGTAGGAAATCTATGTCATAAATACACAGAGATCTAATTAGTCACCCGGTAAACACGATTAATAACTTCCGGTTGTCCATTAATGCAAACAATAAATGGACCAAAACCCAGATTCCAAAACTGCAAGATTTTCACAAAATCCATAGAACCAAATCAAATATCCTACCTGCAGCAACTTAGAGAGAGAAAGAGAGGAGAGAGTGACTGACAAAATGACAGAGCCCACAAGTAAATAGAAGGACAAATGTATGAGAAAAACACAGGCCAAAACAAAAAAAAAGGACAACTTTCAGTACCTCTGCTCGAAAATTCCCAGATTTCTGTGAGTTTTTGGGAACTTCCTCTCCCCTGAAAAAAAAGAAAAAAACAGAAAATACCCAAAGGAGTTTATGAATGGGGGGAGAGAGAGAGAGAGAGAGTGTGTGTGTGTGGGGAGGAGAGAGAGAGGGGCGGGGGACCGATCTTTGGTGAGGAAAGCTTCAACGTTCGGAAAAACAGAACAAGTTGCAGAGGAGCAGAAGGAACGGAGGAGGTGGTTAAGGGAGAATTCGGAGGGGCCGACAGATCGGGGTTTCTATTTTAGCAAGAATCAAAAGACAACATTAGACAACAACAAATTCGCTGTCTTTATCTTTAGCAGTTTTTGAGGATTTTTTCGGGATACAGCCATCGTTCCGATCTGCTGCAACTTGAACCACAGCAACGCCTGTGCTTTCCTCCAAACAAGGCATGCCTCACGAATTGAACTAAATTTTGATCATTTGTTAATTTCGTGGATAAAAAGAAAAAGGGTTGCTTGTTTTACAAGCAAACGATGTGATTTCACTCAAAAATCATGCAAAGCACAAATTTTAAGCTGATGAAATGGTTAGTGTGAAGAAAAAATAGCAAGTTGGTATAAAATTTGTGTAACTTGCATGCCAAGTTTAAAACTTTCTTCGATTGTACAAGTATAAGGGCTCGTATTTATGAAATGATTACAAACTTTGTATTTAGACTATTACAATTCATACATGCTTTAACCATATGGATTATGAGAGGTGGATAAATAAATTGTTCTAAATCTTAACTATCACTCAACTTATTGATAGTCCAAACTCTGAAAATTGACGTGGTTAAAGAACTACGAGGCTAGTTTAGTGATTAGGTGATCTAATTAATTAAATTAATTATTTCCCTTTATAACAAATCAAAGTCACTTTCTGAAACTTACGTCTGTATGATAGTTAATACATAAAACAAGAAAAAAGAAAAAGAAGACTAACCTTGTGCAGTCTTTAGTTGCATATAACAGTGTCCAGAGAAACCCTAGCAGTTGTGCCCTACATTGTCCGTTTTAGGTTAAAGTTTCTTTATATAAAGGGTTGGTAGCCACTTGTCACTTGGTGAGGCCACCACAACACAGAATTTTATGTTATCCACACACCCATTTTCACTTCTCAGACATCTTCTTAATTTCCGACCGTCGGATCGAATGAATTGAAGAAGGTTAAATTACAAAAATCAATAAGGGGTGTGTGAGGAGTAAAAAGGGGTGTGTAGATATCACACCCCTTAAAGAGATGAGTGCATCTAGGGGTGGGTTCGGTTCAAAACGGTTCGGTTTTTTGCCAAAACCGAAACCAAACCGAAATTTCGGTTCGGTTCGGTTCGGTTCATTTTTTTTTTCGGTTCGGTTTTTTTCGGTTTCGGTTTTTTCCGGTTCGGTTTTGGTTTTTTTCGGTTTTTTATTTTTATTTTTAAATGATGTAAATGGAAGGAACCTACCTATCAACCTCCCAGTTCTCATATATCAGAGAATTGAGAGCCTCAAAATCCTGAATATATTCAAGTAATTCAACTACTTGTGATCAAGCAGAACGAATTCAAATTTTCAAAAGTTAAGCAAATACATAAACATATATTCTTCAAGGAAATGTAGATCGCCAGGATTCAAAATTCAAAAACTTTAAAATTTACAAAATCATGAAATAACTCAACAAATTAACTGATCGATGCAAATCGAAAAAAAAAAGAAGCAATTGGGTTCTTCTAAATACCATAATCGGACTTCAATAGCGCATGCCCAGTGCCCACATTCAAATTCATAGTCAAGTCCATAGATCTAGAAAATTCCAAAACATATTTAGAGAACAATACAAACTTTTTCACCTTAAATTACATAAATTTCAAATGGGTAACCATACAATTAAAAACCTATAAACTGACAAATAAATAAAACCACAACCTTTGTTGCAGCGATATAGCCATGATCGTCACAAGCTCTTTCAATTCCTCTTTTTGTCGGATCTCGAAAAGGGCGAGGGAAAATCATGGTTTGGAAGAAGGAATCCGCAAGGAGGACATGAGAAAATTGGAGAGAGAGTGATTTGGAGGAAGAGAGGAAGGAGAGGGAGAGGGAAGGAGAGAGAGAGAGAGAAAGAGAGGAAGCAAAGGCAAATAGGAAGCAGCGGACGGAACAGAGAGGTGTTTGAGATCTGAAATGAAATGGGAGTGAGACAGCTAGGGTTTGTAAAGTTAAGAAATTTTATAAAGCATTAAACATAAGAAACCTATAAATAAATTACTGGTACAATTATAACAACACAAAGCCTACAGTCAAGTTGGCTTGCAACAACCAACCCCAACCCGTAGGGAAAGGGTTCAAACCCCGACAGGAACATGTATTTTTTAGTATTTATATATGATTTTTTTTCGGTTCGGTTCAATTCGGTTCAGTTTCCAAACCTCAAAAACCGAAACCGAACCAACCAAATTCGGTTCGGTTCGGTTTGGTAGTTTCGGTTCGGTTTTTTTTTCGATTCGGTTTTTGTTGGCCTCGGTTCGGTTTGGTTTTCAGTTTTTTTCGGTTTTCGGTTTTTTGAACCCACCCCTAAGTGCATCATTTGGTGGAACCATTAATGCTGCACCTTATTAAATTATTTATAAACTTGTACATTTGTAGGAGGAGAATGACTTGTATGACACGAATAACTTTTATTCTCTAAAAATAATTGAAAATATGAATTATCCCCTAAAAATGAAATTTTCTTTATATAAAATCCGACATGGTTGTTTTCCCCATAAAACAATGACGTGTGTAAGTTTTTGTTCATATTTCTTTGTTTCATTGATACTGAATGGCACATGACGATGTATTCGTACTATGTAAGTTGTGCTCCGTTGTAGGAGAAATAAATGCTAGCCACTGGAAATTGTATATAATGCCCTCAGACATTCATCCCCTAATAGTCATACGATCAGTATCGACCTGGTGTATATAAAAGTTGATTATTGCGCTATTTTAGATTCCAATTTGTTGTGTTTAAGTGACGAAGAGTATTTATTCATGTATTAAGATTCTGTATTTAAGTGACTAAAACATTTATTCATGCATTGAGAATTTGCAGCATTGAGATTTTGTGTTCTGTTCCAATCAGTCTCTCCTAATATCAGTTTGTACAAAAAAGTTGGAAGCTTGGAATAAACTTGTTTTCAACATTGACATGTGTGGCATGAGTCATGAGGCTTAATTTATAAGGAAAAGTAAACAGTATCGGAAGTGTTTCGTTAACTCCCTTAATTTTTATCTTTGCCAAATTATGAAAGTCTGAATTTGGAGTGCACGTTGAGTATTCGTCACTCCGCTCGAGTGATATGACTTTGTGATACTTCAATTGATTTAATTAGTTGGAGCTTTCAACTGACAATTTAACCACCACATTTGTCAACTGACAAACTTCTTTATTTCCAACTTAGACGGCATTTTCTGTTAAATTTTAAATGCAATAATGTGGTGTGCATATGATGTGTCACATAGGTCGGAAAAAAAGTTGTGATGAGTAACAGTTTCACGTATAAATACGTTACCGATGAACTTTGAGCACTTTCACCCGTTTTACCGAGGTAACAGCAAAAGAAGGGCAATGGCACATAATCAAAAGGAAGTGCTTAATTCCAAAATCGAATTCCACTTGTTCTAAAGGATTGGATCATAAATTAGGGTAGCACAAGGAATGTTCAACTAGCCATCTAGTTGATTTAATTCCTGAATTTTCAGAGATTCGATTACAAATTTTACACGTAATTCACACAATTTTTTATTTTATACGTGTTAGTAAACACATGAAAAATCAAGAGTCAATAAAATTCCAATACTCAAGCCACCCAAAGGGCCACAATCTTAAGGTAGGCCCACATTTTCTTGGGCGAGTTAAAGCAGGCCTCAGCCCAAGGTGTAAGCCTTTTTTAACGGGCCGGTCTCGGACATTCAGCTCAACAGAACGACAGCGTTTTGGGGTTGAGGGTGTGGGGAAGCCGAAATCAGGTTAAACGAAGGGAAGCTCGTACCCTGCGTCGGTTTGAGGCGCCTAACGAAAAACGACGACGCAGCTTCCTTCCTCCATTGCAGGCTGACGAGAGAGAGAGAGAGAGAGAGAGAGAGAGAGAGAGCCATGGGCAAGCTGGGGAAGAAGGCAAGGAAGTTCTCGAAGAAGAATCTCCAGTCCGTTCTCAGAAAAAATCGCAAGTTGAATTCCAAGTTCAACAAAAGGAGAACTTCCAAGAGTATGCTCTCTGCTCTCTCTCTCCCTCTCTCTCTCTAACTGTATGTATATATATAGATATATATTCTACAACTACAACAAACCCATGTGGCCTACTGATTAAAAGCTTGAAACTTGGGTTGAGTAGAAAATAAATAAAATTTTGGAACTTACTTCTTTTGGTGTGTTCTTGCTTGGGTTGTTGTTACATTTTGTTTATAATTTGTGTATTTTATGTGGGATATGGCGTGTGTATTGTGATTTGTGAAAGTTTTAGTTTTTGAATGCGTGGAGTTTTGGGTTTTCTTTAATTTTGTGGGTTTTAATTGTTTTTTGTGATTTCTTTGTATTTGGAGATTGTTTCTCGCTTCTCGGATTTCTGTTTGTGGAAATATGTTAATTCAATTGTTGCAGAAGGTGGGAAAGAAGATGGCGGTAAAGAACAGAAAAAGGACGCAGTAGAGTTGTCTAATGCAAGGTACGAGGAGGGGCATTTTTCGCATTTCAGGATTTAGAACATATACTTTTTGAATGCCATTCTTTATACTACTTGTATCTTATTCGCTTCTTTTTTTAGTTTTTATTTTTCTGCCGTTTAGCATTTTCCGTTAGGAGGATTGAGCTTTGGAGACCACGTTTTCCAGAAAAATAATAGATATATGTCAAACATTGAGGGAAAATGGAAAATCAGAGAATGTTTTTATTGATTTCAAGGCTTCAATCCAACATTCTAACCTATGCGCCAGAAAACTTTTCTTCCTCGAAGATGGCATTTCCTGAAGAAGAAGAAGAAAAACTAAGGAAATGTTTCCCATGAAATGTTTTGCATGTCAAATAAGCATCAGGATATTTTGCATCCAGAAAACTTTCCTGTTGAACTGTTTTCCATTGAAACAAATGAAGCCAATGCGTTTTTCAGTTTCACTATGTACTTTCATTTTGTAGTTTACCTTAACTGCATTGTAGTGTTATACCATCATCACAGAAATGCTAATTTGAAAAACTTGTTCTCAGAAATACTGAAGGAGAATACATAGAAGACACTCCTCTTGATGCGATATTCAGTGAAGATGAGAATGATGTGTTTGGAGATGATTCAGACAGTGATGGGTATCTTTCAGAGGTATTGAAAGTACATTTTCCTGGGAACTCTTCTTAGCTTCAGTCACTTTACTGGGATATTTTTTTTGATTGAATTTTTATTTTCTTTCAATGTATGATTAGGAATCAAGTGATCTGCATCTATCTCATGGTGAAACTGAGAATTCACAAGAAGGTTAGGTCATTATTGCCATCTGTTGATTTGGTATCATTCTGATATTAATTTTTCTTCTCTTCTCCTCTCCCCTTTACATTTTTATGACATTTATATGCAGGAAATTTTGGCAGTAGTGGTAGTGATTTATCTGTGCAGAACAGGGAAATTCAACTTGAACTTGCGAAGAAAACGAAAAAATTAGACAAACTGAAGGAAAAGGTAATGGTCATGGTTATTACTTCAAAGTTCATGCTTTTAAGAAGATTGTTTCTTTTACCAATTACCACCGCATTTTGCTCAACCTACTGACTATCTTTCTCCACCTCCCATCAAATTGTTTCATTTTGTTTTTAATGATCGTGTTTGCTTGGAAAATTTTCAGGACCCAGATTTTTCTAACTTTCTTGATGGCTGTCATAAGCGATCTGAACAGTTCAGAAACAAAAAGGCAAGTTATATCTATTGTGAAGTTTAGCTTCAGTTTTTGAGTTTTGTTTGGAGCAGTACATTTGTGTTTTATATTGCAGGATTGGCTGTTTGATGTCTCTTCTTTCTCCTGATTATGCACGTGCATGTTGCAGTATGCCGATGAGGATGAGATGAGCGAGGATGATATGCAGCCAGAGAATGTGGATGGTGTTAACACTCACGGTAGCAAGTTGTTGACCAGCTCTGCCATTGATTCTTTGTGTCAACTAGTCAAAGAGCACCAAAGTGTGCCTGCGCTTACTAGTCTATTAAATGGGTACCGTGCTGCATGCCACTATGGAGCTGAATCAACCAGGGTCTTTGATGCTGATTCTTGTTGTGGAATTCAGAACAGTGAAACCTTTTGCAAGATATTAATGTTCATGCTTAATGAGGCTGATAATATATTTAGGGGGCTAATGGGCATATCAAGCTCCAATCCCAAGAAAGAGAAGAGTTTGGACTTAAGCAAGAATTCAAAATGGAATACTCTTAAGCCATTGATAAAATCATATTTGAGGAGTACCCTTTTACTGCTGAATGAGGTTAATGAATCTGAGATATTGGCCTTCTCCTTAGCACGGATCAGAGCTTCGTTGACATTTTTTGTTGCTTTCCCTTCTTTGCTCCGCAGACTTATCAAGGTATTTCTAAATGAATGAAAAAAATAGTTCAAACTCAATTTATCTATATAAATCACCAAATCATTCTGTATACAGATGCTTTATCCATCATCGTGCTTGTTTACTTACTAATTACTATATAGGTCGTGCAACTCATGCTTAACACTACTATTTGAAACTGCAGATTGCTGTTCATCTGTGGGCAACAGGGAAAGGAACTATATCATCTCTATCCTTTTTCATCATACGCGATGTGGCTTCTGTTTTTCGCTCTGATTGCTTTGACACCTGCTTTATTAACACATATAAATCATTTATTGGTCATTGCCAATTTATGGAGCCTGTTCTATTTCAACACGTACAGTTTCTAAGAAACTCCTTTGTTGAGCTATGCTCTGTGGATCTGCAGAAAGCATCTAGTAAAGCAATGGTGTCCATCAAGCAACTTTCTAAAATACTGAAGCAGGGTCTGCTGACAAAGAAGAAGGTGTTGTCACTAATTCAATTCTATTGGTGCTTGTTTAATTAAATTCTGAAATTTGAGCTTTTTCCTCTTTCAAGTTATTTGTTTATGTGTGTGAGAGTGTAGTTTATAAGAATTTGCGATATTTCGGATGTACCAATGATACTTACTGAAGTTCTCCCTGATTTTCTATGGCCAGGAAGCTGTCAAGAAGATATGCAGTTGGCAATACACAAATTGCATTGATCTATGGGTTATGTTTATATCAGCTAACATACCTGATTATGATCTTCAGCCGTTGCTCTTTATGATCATTCAGATTATAAACGGAGTGGCTGTCTTGTTTTCTGGACCTAGATATTTGCCTTTAAGAGTCAAATGCATTCAATGGTTGAATCAGCTCTCATCTTCCTCAGGAATTTTTATTCCTATTGCCTCTTTAGTGGTGGATATTTTGGAATATAAAATTGGCAAGGATGTTGGTAAACCTGGAAAAGACACCAATATGATGTGTTCTGTGAAGGTTAGGAATTCGTAACTTTACCGATAGAAAAGTGTGTTTACAATTGAGTTATGCAGTCTGCTCTTTTGATTTATTATTGTTGGTACGTATTTTTGGTGCAGTTTCCAAAGAATTGGTTAAAATCAAGGAACTTTCAAGAACAGTGTGTTGTATCTGTTCTCGAGCTGCTTTCAGCGCATTTTTCTCAGTGGAGCTATCATATTTCTTTTCCTGATCTGGCGACTATTCCCCTCGTTCGCTTGAGGAAGTTCCATGAAATAACTACTATAGAGAGTTTCAAGCGTATAGTGAAGCGCTTTATTGATCAGGTACAGCCTCATAGAAGATTTAGTCTTTTACTTGCATCTGTCTCCTTGAAAACGAATTTATTTTCCAGATATAGGGATGCTTGGAGACATAGGTCTCTTTTCCTAGCATTGTCTTGAGTAGAAAATTTGCTTGAAGGTCGGACCTCAATAAAAATGGGAACCCTTTGGACTCCCACTATTTGGGCTGTCTTTAAATGCAGGATGTACTAATATTATTGTGTGTCTGGGGCATCCATCGTAAAAAAAATCATAATTTCCTCGGTTTTTGTGATGCAAATTCAAATAAAACTATCATATGAAAAATAATGTCTGAGACAGTGACACAGTAATGGTTCCTTTGTTGGCCTTTGCAAACTCCCCAACATTGTTAATAAGCTGCTTCCTCAGCCTCCATGGCTGGCAATCAAGTTAATGTGTTTAGGAATTATCTTTGTGATGTGACAAAAAGGTTCTGTTGCTTGCACTGCAGGTGGAGCAAAACATTGAATTTGTGCGGAAGAAGAGAGACGAGGTGCCTTTTTCACCAAAAGATCAACAATCTGTAGAATCATTTCTCCAGGTTTGCAGCCATCATGGTCATTATTTTTTTGACTTTGACGAATGCAACTTGTTTTTATATGTTAAATGGTCAATATGCAGCTAGAAAAGCACAGTGGCAATACTCCGTTTGCACAATATTATAAAAGCATCATCGACAAGGCTACTTCCAGAGATTTGGCTCTATTTGAAAAGGTGCAACATACTTAACCTTATTTTTGCGTTCTTACTGTTTTCGATTGACTAGGTATGGCACCTTGAATGTTAACTATGGGGGTAGTTTAGCTATTGCACGATGACATTTTAGGTGTAAAGGCAGTCAGAATCAACCTTTTCCTAGCAAACTCATTAAATTTTAATTCCTGTTGTGGTACTTGATGCAGTTCTCCGAAGCGGAGAAAATCAACAAGAAAACACAAAAGAAAACAAAGCGGCCTCAAAATGACAAGGTCACTGAAGGTGCCAATGGTAAACACTCGGAGAAAAGAAAAGCCAACGCTTCTACTAATGGCAGCAGCCAAGGAAAGAAAAGAAAGCAGCCTCAAAATGACAAGGCAGGGGCCAATGGTAAACATTCGGGGAAAAGAAAAGCCAATGCGTCTATAAATGGTGGCAGACAAGGAAAGATGAGGAGAGAAGAAAAGTCTGAATCGTAAATCGTTCTGAAATGACGAATTCGTGAACCCTCATCAGATTCTCCGAGCAAATTTTGATCCTTTTGGTAATCATTTCCAGTTTTGATGTACTCATTTAAGCTTATAGATATCTTATTGCAGAACAGACATATTAGGTCAGTGTTCCCTATATCAACAAAGACATGTAGGCTGTTGCTTTGCCTGTAATGTTATAAGGAAAGTTTTGTTCAACATGCATGCAGAGGTGAACTCCCATTACTGATGAGAAAACATTTCTTGTTATATCTTTTTCTCTATTGCTTTTTAAAAACGGTGTTTTTCTTCCGAATGCCAAATGCCAAATGCTGGACGATGTCTTAAGTTCGTATATGTATGTATGTATGTATTGCCTTGCAGCCTTTGGTTCTATAAAAAATCAAAGTAGAAAAGGAAAAGAAGGCTGGCACTTGGCGTAAATAAATTATACGCCGATACGAAATACCACTACCAATCTGTGGTACATAATTATTATGAAATTATTATAATAAATCAAGTATTTATGTGTATTTAGGCATACATTTGCAGATATTGTTTAATTTTAAATTAAGGGCATCAAGTCTGTTTTTAAAGTATTAACTTAGAGCCAGATCCTTCAATCAAGCTATGGAACAAGAGAAAAAATTATCAAGACGCATTGTTATTTCCTTCATCTCTGTTTATATAGAGGTACAAGGCATTGTTCTAAAAATTCTGACCTAACGCTGCCTAGACTCCATTTAGGCAGTAGGCGGTTGGCTACCATCTCGATTAATTTCTAGGCGTTTGAAAATTAAGAAAGGGCGCCTAGACTTGCTTAGGCGTCCGCGTAACCTGCTTAGGTTGCGACTCTCACTTGTACAAAAAATTGATAACTTTCATTTTGCATTTTATTTTTTCAATAAAATGTAAGAGACTTTGTTGAATACTCAAATGAACACTCATTATATGCTTCTTCCTTATGTTCTCAATATATTTTAATACTTTACAATTTATAGTTCATTTTATTTTGCAATTTATGTCTCCCAATACAATATGTATCTTTTTTAAGTATAAATAAAAACTTATTTATACGATGTATAATAAATTTACTTAAATCCGCCTAATCTTCATAGGCCACCGCCTAAGTGCTAGGCTCAAGCCAGCCGGCTGACTAGCGTTTTTTAGAACCATTGGTCGATCACGATTTTGTCTTTGGCACTATGAGATGTTGGTTCGGTGGCTAAGACTTTAGAATTCTTTGTTTAATGTCTGGGTTCGATTCTTCATAACCGCCTGGTTGGGGCGAAACCTCGTTTCAGCGCTCAGAGCATGCAGCGGGACTAAAGCTTCGACGAGATCCTCGATTTGACCGGAACAAGTACTTCAGCCCTATATTCGTTTGCTCGAGAAGATGAATGAAGAGAACCCATGATATTGCATCAGATAGTATGACCCTCGCATCAAGTATTTCAGCCGGATTATGTCAATCACCAATTTTGTAACAATACCATATTATAAACTACTCTAATTCGTAAAAATTTGGTATTCAAAACTTGAGTGCGAGAGAGCGAACACACTGTCTTGATCTAAGTCTCCTACTCAATCGCCGTTGTTAGACAACAAAACAAATGTAATGTTAATCATACTCTTAGTTATGGGGTTCCAATTAGTCATATTTATTCATCCAATTACAAAAAAATAAAATTACAAAATGTAGGATTCTAATATTGCAAAAATGTGGTTGATTATATAAGTCACTATCTTATATATGCTTCCTCATAATATTCTCCTATCCTCCCCATGTGTATAGTACAATGAACATCCCAAAAACCATGTCCCTACATCACTGCCACAAATTAAGATTGCAAGGTCAATCTGGGCTACCTAAGAAATCCCACACGTGTGAGCTGAGCACCAATCAAGCTTCTAAATTCGGCAACTCGAATTAAACTGACACCAGCTAATAAAGAAGGCCTTGCTTTACAACGGCGTCTGCATGTGGGCTGCCGCACCCCACCGCCGCCCTCAACAGCCCCCACAACCAACTTGTCCTACTATTACCATCACTTTTAATTCCCTTATCACCCTTAGCCCCGGCCATCTCATCACTCTCTTCATCAAAGGACCTAAACATTGTCGAAGGGCTCCTTCGGCTCTGCCGGTTTTTTATGTCTTTCAGCTCCATCTCCGACGGAAACCTCGCCATTTGAAACATCATGACATACCACTTAGACTTCGACGGCGTTTTGGAAAGTATAGATACTTTATTCACCTCACACTTTCGGTAACTTGTCGGTGTGGGACTTTCCGGCTTCGAAATCTTGGCCGTTTTGGAGGGTTTGGTTACCCTGTGGAAGGGGTAAGACCTCCACGACCTAAAAAATCCTTTCTTCGAAAAGTTGACGCTTCTCGCGTTGCTTCCGGTTTCTTGGCTCTTGATCTTCTGATGACCTTTCTCTGCTGCAAAGTTTGGTGCTTCTTTGTTGTAGGGTATGAGTTTTCCACAAAAGAGTATGTCCTTCTCTGCTGGGTACGTCGAGGCGGTGAAATCCTCGCTGAAGAACTCAAAGAAGTTGTCTTCGTCGCGGTCGAACGATGAGCTTTGGTAGTCTTTGGAGAAGTCATCACAATGAGCTGAGTCACTGTGTGTGGGGAGATCGCACAAAGATAGGGTTTCCTCACCTTCGTAGGGATCTTGGTTTTGGAATTGTTCTTCCTTTTCTCCTAGAGGTGCTGGGTTTTGCTGGGTTTCTAGGGCAACCATTTTTTGGGACGTCGAACAGTTATCTACTGAGCTAGGTTTGTTGTGGTTTGTGAAGAGAGAGAGCCAGAAGTACCCAAATATATACAAGAGGATCACAAGTGAGCATATTCATATATTAAATTGGGATTCTTTGAGCCTTTTGTGGGGTAAGTTTTGAACTTTTGATAGGGATGGCTTCTAGATGGAAGGCCACAAAAGAAATTAGAAAAATAGTGGATTATAAATAAAAAATAAATAAAAGGTTTAAAGGAGAACCAGTCAGACGGAAAACCAGTCAGACGGAAAGTCACGTAAGAAAATAGGACTGTG
The DNA here is from genome assembly GCF_963583255.1 of Pyrus communis. Lineage (NCBI taxonomy): Eukaryota > Viridiplantae > Streptophyta > Magnoliopsida > Rosales > Rosaceae > Pyrus > Pyrus communis. Next base: position 7,613,768 of record NC_084818.1, read on the forward strand.
TGACAGTATTCTTGAATTTACTTGCTCTTCTAGAAAAGCAGGCAGTGTGGAAAATAATAAATAAAAACGATAATGTTAGGAAATTAAATTTATAAATAAAATTTACAAGGTAAATAATGCGTTATTAATATGAACAAACACGTTTATCAACGCATAAATAATGATTCAATTATTAACTTTTATATTATTTAGTTTATAAAATTGTATCTACAAATAACTGCCAAATAAAAAAGGTTGAGAGAGGGGACTTTGTACTGAAGTCTTCTAGATGGGTTCAGTGGGATGATATTTTCTTATGGTTCTTTGTTTCTTTTTGGAAACAATGGTTCTTTGTTTGGATGTTTGTGTTTGTTTATATATGCGAGAGCTGCTTTTCTTGTCACCGCGTGGTTTATTCCTTGTGGGTCAACATAGAGGAGGTGGAGGCTACGTAGCTAGCCTATACCAAGATGATGATATATATGGTTTGTTTGTTTTTTAAGATAAAATAAAATAGAAAAGCGCCAATACAAAAGTTATTAAAGTGTTAAAGGAATAAAATTAAGGAAAATTAATAAAAAAGGTTTGAAAATTTTGAGTTTTAACAATAAGAATAAAATAAAGGGTAAAGTGAATAGTATTAAGATTGATTTTTTAGTGTAAAAATATAATTTTTCGTTAAAACGAACAGTACCGGAAGTTTTTCGTTAAAATTCCCATAAAATTAAGCCAAACACGATTCGAAGATGCTTATACTCTAAATCTGTTAATTTATCTGCCACAAATCTGTCTTATGTAAAAACATGAACAAAAGAAATACAGTCAAATTTAGGAGCTTATGTGTTGATTTTCTAGTTGCTTGGTAATTAAAAGATCATGATCATTTACCTGAAGATTTTAATTTTAATTTTTAATAATAAATTTAAAAGTGATTGATCATGTATTCCTTAGGAATAACTAAATGACGAAGAGATCATTGCAGATTATTTTTTATTATGTGTTCTAACTAAAATATATAATTTTTGTAAGATGGTCTCATCAACTTATAATATTAATTTTCGTTTTATGATATGGATATTTGATTAAATAATAATGCACCCTAAGAAGGGAGACACCCGTGACCCAAGAAAACAAAAAATAAAATAAAACCATAATATATTCACGAACTATAACATGAGAGAGGATTCTAGTTATATCCTCATTGTGAGGATTTCGGGGATTTTCAAATCACATCTGTTTATCATATATCGTGCAGTCAGTTTTTGTCAAGTATTGTTTATATTCAATTTTAAATAAAAAAATTTACAATAATTTCTGACCGCACGATGTACGATAAATGAATATAATTTGAAGATTTTCAATATCGTCACAAAAAGGATTCGGCGAGAATTCTCACTCTTATAACATTAATTGATAGAGAATAATATGAGATTTTTTTAATTAGTTTTTTTTATTATATGTTATGAAGGTATAATATGAGGACCGTTCGGGGGTATGTGTGACTTGTATTTGTAACGTATAGTGTTGAGAATAAATCTCACATTACTAAAGAGACTATGTATGAACTTATAAGCAAATTAGATTACTCCTTATTTAACCAATTAAATTTATAATATAACCTTAAATTCCTTCGTATATAGTAAAATACGAATTCCAGATTTTTGGCATACTTCAAAGCACTAAAAATGATCTATAATGTAGTCAAGCAGCCTAATCAATATTCAATGCCACATTTTATGGAGGGAAATGAAAATCGATCTAGCTAAACACTGTTTTCAACTTCTCGAACAAAATTTGTCAGTTAAGGTCAAAACAATGTCCAGTAATATCATCATAGCATTTTTTTTCCCCTTAGAGAACCTCCACCCCTAAAGACTTTGTGCCAGCACCCCGCTCATTTATCCACTCAAGTAAACAGTAATAGACTCAAGTGTACAGTAATAGACTAAAGCATCTCCGCCCCTAAAACCAAATAGCCTAGTCAATTTTATTAAAATATTATTAATTTTTATTATAAAATAATAATTTAACAAAATGAAGGGATATGAAACTCCTTCACCGCTCCAAACTCCAAAGTCCAAGGTCCAAACCGAGAGAGAGAATCTATTCCCTTATTTTTCCCGATGGAAAGGGAGCCTTTTCTCGGCTCCCAAACAGGACCCCAACACCAACTCCTCCAACCCACCCTCACCCCCACTGTTCAAGTCCCTGACTCTGATGATTTCTCTTTCAAAATCTCTCCCTCCCACAGCGAGCCTAATCTCCACCACCTCCAACAACCCCACCATCACCATGTCTACCAACCAGACCCGCAGCCCTCTTCGTCAGGAGCCCCGAATGCCCGCCATCAGAAGAGACCCGGCACTCTCCACCGTTGCAGGACGACCCCCGCTATGGCCGTCATGCGAGACCTCAATCCACACCTAACAACCCAGGCCCCCAAACCCCCATCCCCATCGCCCTTTGCTCCGCCGGCAAATTGGCCTTCTTCAACCTCAGCCTCGAGGAGCTCTGCAACAAGATCTCTCTGCGACATGTTGATCGTGTGGGAGGTTGATGGCCCGGCATGTGGGTCTGTCGATTTTAGGCCGGTCTCTTACCTGGCTTGGGTTGGGTGCCGGTCAAAATGCTAGGCTGGAGTAGATAGCCTGGGTGCCGGGCTGGTTTTTTGGCTGGGTGCTGGCTTATCAGTTCCCCGGTGGAACTGCTCTTAGACCATCTACAACGTTTGGGTTAAAACATACAATTTTTAGCTCATAAAATTTAGGTTTTAATCCAAAAACAGTTTTTTGCTCCAACCCTTCTGGGTTAAAATTTTAGTCTCAAATTAAAAAATTAATTTAGGCTAATTTTTTTCTTAAAGTAACTTTTTTAAAAGAAAAAAATTATGTAGACTATCATAATTTAATTTTATGAACATTTTAACATAAAAATATTTAGATTCTGACAAATATTGTAAAATCACTAAACGACACCATGAAACTCGTTAAACACTATGAAAAAAATATGAAACACATAAAATATATATATTTTTTAAATTACTTTAGCCGTTTGATTTAAATTTGGACCGTTAAATATTTTTTTCTACCGTTGAATTTCGTCAAATTAGATCTTAACCGTTGGATTTAATGAACTTATAAATATAAAACTAAAAAATATATACATATATGGTAGGCCACCCCCACTAACCCCGGGGGGAGTCTTGGGCTAAATTTGGCATAGAAATGAGTTTTGAGTTTTAACTCATATTTGCCCCAAGGATTGGAGCAAGTTGGGATAAGTTTAGAACCTAAAATTTGAGTTTTACTCCAAAGGTTGGAGTAGGTCTTAGGAAGGGGAAAAACAAACTTTTTGAATTTACTCTAGTGTGTCGGGTGACAATCACACCGTCATGTGGTATTACACAATAACGATTCATCTTATAACATGTGTATTTATTAATAAATTATACTCAAAGTCCATTAATTACCAATTATGCTGTCAGCTTATATTAATTTAAATTAGTAATACTATGTGACGATGTAGCCGTGACACTCAAATAAGTTTTGTTGTTTTTAAAAATTTATTATTATTAAGGGGAATGAGGGTTTGAAACTATTACAATAACCTCGTTGTTTTTTTTTTTTTTTTTTTTTTTTCAAATCTCGTTGTTAGAAAGAAAGCTCAATTGGTTCCTTTTGGTTTAATAGTTCAAGAAGATATGGCAAATTGTGTGAATGTATGAAGAGGGTTCAAAGACGTGTTGATCAAAAAGCAAAAACTAGATATTCCATTCAACTATGAAAGTCCAAATAAGTCGTAACATCTTATATCGTCAAACAAATTTGCGTCGGATTCGTCGTTGTTTTCTTTATGCATAGGAAGTCCAAAGCTACTAATCAGAAAGAATATGGACGACTAGTCAAGTTTAGGAATGAAATTAACTTTGATTAAGCAGCATCGTATCCCAGTGAAGCCGTTAGTTAACAGTTTAATTATTTGTTGGTTAACTTGTTTACTGGTTAACTTCTGCATTCATTGCGTGGTCTTCAAGGTATTCTTGCTAGTACTTCAGTCGCTTCAAACGTTGTTTTGAAACGCAGTCTAGGTTAGGGTTCATATTATATGGTAAGGAACCTGATATTACAACATGTACAAATGTCTTAAGAAAAAAAGAAAATATTAGATATATAATCTCCTACATGATTAAATTAATAAATGCGCATATTTTGTGTAATTGTTGGGGATTTATATGTGGCATTGATAATGTTAGGAAGATCAAAATTTTAAACCAAATTTGCAAATCAAATAATGTGTCGTTAATCAACACTTAAGTAGTAATCAAATCATCAACATCCACATTATTTGATTTACAAAATTTTGTTTAGAAATTTGGTCCCCCTAGCATTACCCATGTGACATATATGTTATTTAAATACAAGGAGTTTGTATGTCAATTAGTTAAATGAATTTATTCAAGTACTCAAAATTTTGTGATCAACTCCCCTTCTTTCTAGGCCAATATCTCTTTCAATGCATAAAACATATACGGGAATTCTAAGTTTAATTGTAGCAATGGTTCTTGAATTTTATCCCTAATTTAATTTTAATTTTTGAACTCTCATATTAGTTTTTTTAGTTCTCAAACTTAACAGTGTATTGTTCTATTGATCATTTTCATTAACTCTATCTATTTTTCCGTTAAATTTAGGAATATATTGGGATATCGAAACACTTCAACAACAAAATCATTTATCAATCCTAGTATATACATTCTAGGCTTCTAGCAGGTGTGGTCCAAGCATGCACATTGATGCACACTGAGAAGCAATGTGCGTAGAAGCCATAGATATTTTGGTGACCAAGCCTAGCCTAAGATATGTCTGCATGCCTTACTTCCAGAAGACAGCTAGAATATGTCGTGTTTCCAAGTCAAATATTGGGAAGGAGATCGGTCAGCAGTGGCCACGCAGAGACAACCTGCCGACAATTCATGTGTGGTCCATCAATAATCCCTAAAATATGGACCTGGCTTTTCTGCCTTCTCGTTCTCGTAAATTTTTATTTTTTTTTATTTATGCAATCACGGTTAAGTCATGTTAATATTTTATATTATTATTATTTTTTATCTTATTATCTTTATAAAAAAAATTAATATAAAATATTAACGTAATTTAATTATGATAACACAATATAGAAGATGATGAGAGTGTATAGAACTAGAAGGGCCCGGTCCCCTACAATATATGTCTTGTATTGCATCTGCGCCACTTCTAAGTACAGGTCTGACTCGACGGTTGACACTATTGACTAAGTTGTTGTGGTTTTTATTTTTTTCGTTATCTATTTACAAAATTATTTCTATTTAATATATTATGATGAGGATTGTGTCAATAGAAAACAAAGGTCGAAGCCATCAATGGATTGGCCATTTGTGAGTGGTTGATAAGTTTCCCGACTACTTTTCCTTTTTGACGGGAAAGTAAGTGATTTTGTTTTATTTAATTGGTTTTATTTTGTTTTTCATGACTTCCTGAGGATTGGAAAGATAGGTTTACGATGAAAATGAGCCACGACGGGCGGTGGCAGGTTTTATTGCGTCAGTCAACAACTCTTTTATTTATGTTGTGTCGTTTTAAATCTGTTGTATTTGGAGTTTAGACTTGTTATTAGCTATGTTTTGGTCGGATAATTGTTTACTGTTTTATAATTAGTAATGACTCATAATTTTTGTGTCAAATATTCATCGTTTTCATGTTTATCATCTGTTAAACATCATTGTGTGTCATATTTGATTGAATTGTGCAGGAAATGTTAAATGAGAAGATTGTATTTGGAAATGTAAAAATTACCTTTATATTCTATTTACAGTTGGCAGTGAATTAAATAATGAAACAAAAATAATGAATATATCGTATATACGATACAGAGGACTATCTTTAAATTTAAAATATCACTAATTATAAATCATGTTCCATGTATGACACACCACATTTTGTTCTCGGCTCCGACTCATTTTAAAGAAATGACATGGTAACATTAGAATATGCATGACAAACCATTACACAAATATGTACGTGAACTGGTTTTGTTTTAGGCACATATTTCATTTCTTTCAAGCTTCAATTTGATAGGAAATTGTCTCGCCTTCGATAATATACCATAAAATGCTTAAGAAATATTTAGCATTTTACGTACACAATAATTACATATGTTTAATACTAAAATCGAGTTATCTTAAATGGGATGTTGGACGAAACTAAATATATTTAGTAGCAAATAAGAGGAATGAAGAAACCTATGAACACCATGATTTCTAATTTGCATGGGGTGGCACTCGACAACAATGAGGCCAATTGGGTCACCGACAAACGCTTGTTCAAGTGCAAAGCGTGTAATAAAGTGATCATCTCCCACCGAGCCTTGGTGGTCATAGCTAGCCACTAGAAGGTTATGATGGAAATTCATAGGATTGAAAACGGATGTCGTTTAGACTATCGATTACAATATGGTGTGAAGGATATGAATAGAGAATGATTATGAAATTGAATGAATCTGACAGAAAAGGACTTGACAATTATATAGAGATGGAAATAACATTTATGGAGGAGTTGTATTGTTCAAAGGAAGTTATAATTTTTCATGTTGAAATACAACTGTTCATATCTTTTTAGAAATAAATAAATATATTGTTTCGTTTATTAATTAATTAACTTATTTCACTATAATCATATGTATATTAATACACCAATATTATGGTGTACCTTCACACATGATTACACATTATGAAAACCATGTTATCATAAGAGCAAATCCACCATGTGGAGTAGCCCCAGCGACATTCCCCAAAGCAAAGAGCAGTAACCCGAGCAACCATGTCCAGCCCATCCGAGCAATTGCACAGGAGCGGGCCTGAGCAAGAGGCCCAACAAGAATCGCTGGGCCGAGAGCCTGAGGTGGGTATGATGCAACGCTGGCATCAAGACAACGTCAACCTGGTTTTAATATTTTTTTAGTCAGGTGCGTGCATTACAAGTGCGCGTGGGGGCGCGTCCCCGACCAGTTTCAAACGCTAGGGCCCGCGGCGTAGGCTTGTGCAATGTTATCGTTGGAGGCCACGTGGCAATTCATCGTCCGTTGGATTTCCAACAGTAAACAAAAAAAATTCAAACTATCATTAATTTCAGACGTTGGATCTGAGATCAACGGTCCATGTTATTCGGCTTTATAAATTAAAAAAAAACAGTTTAAAATTAGGAAAGCTTACTGTTGTGCCACGTGGCATAATCTGGGATGTTGGAATTCAAAATTTTTTTTAATCCAATGGCAGAGATTTATTATGTGAATAAATAATTAATAAAAATCCAAAAATTTATTTTTGAAAAATTAAAAAAAAAAGATTTTCCTTTTTGCATAATGACACGTGGCGCAACAAGAACGATTAAAAATATTATCCGAAATTACAAATAAAATTATTTTATATTATTTTATAAATAAATAAAATATTATTATTTTATTACCTATTACCAGGTGTAGAGGTGACGATGTAAAAGATAGTTACTGTTCACTGAATGGATTAAATAATGAATAGCCCTAGGGGACTTAGCACGGTGGAGTTGCTCTAATCATATTCCAACAGGTTAAGTTGTTCTTCGCTGCCCGGCTTGATCACTTTGAAGACAGTATGGCCCATATTGATGATGATATCATCACACACGAATAGTTATTCCCAAATAAACCTAATTCAACATTTCAGTTCGATGGTGGGTTGAATTATACCATTAGTCTATGCCTCAACAAGAAAATCCAGGTTGCGTGAATTTTCAATATATATGACACAAGATTTTCTCTTTATGCTCTTTGAAAATTATGGTTGCTCACATCATCGTAAATTTCCTTGCAATTACGAAACTTTTGGGTTCTACGATGTAAATCTCTTTGGAGGTATAAGAATTTTGGGTTTTGCAACAACATATCCTATCTCTTTGTCATTGACGAGTCTGCTTCTTCACTGAACTTAGAGCTTCAGATCATTCTGGTTGTCTTTTACGTAAAATGAGGATTTAAGTGAAACCATCCTAGTCATCGGGTGCTCGTAGCATTCAAAATTACATTACACGTGTAAAAAATATGAGTTGAGTAGAAGTAATTGGAAATGTAGTATCTTTTTTCTTTTGTAGCTTATTTTTTGGTACAACCCTGTAACTTTACTTTGATTTTATCTTGCCTCAAATTTCTCCAATTTGCAGATTGCATCCTAAAGGATCTCTGTGCAGTCTGCAGTGTAGAATGCTGAATGTGTGCAAGCAGACGAACTCTTTAAGCATGCTCTTATAATCCACCAAAAATATCAAACAAAATACGAGAAACTTAGGATAATGCTTCAGATATGGGGATGGGGTGTGCAGTGCAGAGCACACAAATCATATTAAGCAAATATCAATTATTTCTCTAATCCAAAGTACCCGAAACCAGTGTCGGTGTCTAAAAAAAAAGCGGTACATGCCACAAAATCTCATTGCAATACACGATTTCTATAACATAATTCAGCCACAAAGAGCAAAACTTCCGACACTAGGCATCACATGATCATAAGTTCTTAAAACCCGACTCACGAGTTTCTTTCTGCGGGGTCAGTCTTGCTAGCAAAGCCTTGTTATGACAATGATCTGCGTCCACGAAGTAAAAGTTTCCATTGGCCTTAAAAGTCACAAAAGGCCTATTGGTTTCTGCTGGCCGGATATCAGAAAACTTAATCGTCCTCGGAATGTATGTTGCAAGCCATGACATCATTTCCACCTCAAAACTGTCTGAACCAGGCTTCCACTTGAGCTTGTGAATGTATGGTGTCACGAACCAGTGAAGAGCGGCTGTGGTAGAAGCACTCAAGAATATCACTGAAGATGCCACTGCACCCTTCAAGATCACATTCATACCAGGAGATGTCATAAAGGTTATCACAGGGCCTAGAGATACAGAAAGGCAGCAGGTCGACAGCGAGAGAAGTTTCACTTTCTTGATAGTAGATGAGATTGGACCATAGTAAACAACCCCAGAGTCCTTTTCATCTTCCCCAATTTCGCCACCCCTGCGTGGTCCAATGCTGATTTTGCCATCATCTTCTCTTGTTGTGGCATGAGAAGCCCATCTTTTCTGTGAAGAATTGATCTCGAAGCCAGAGTTGAAACCCAGTTTAGTGTACAGACTAGCAGCCCATGCTGCAGACCTGCACGGCCGATAACCTGAAGAAAAACGTTTTACCATCAGTAATAGTGACAGATATAAATAAAAGGAGAGGAAAATCAAAAGATGGAAGATGGAGTTTTGGATAGAAAAAGAATTCAGAACAAAAGAATTGGAAAGGTGAGGAACATGCAAAAGAACTAACAAGCAAGTGAGAGAGAGAGAGAGAGAGAGAGAGAGAGAGAGAGAGAGAGAGAGAGAGAGAGAGGGATTTTCAGGTGAGCACACATTAAAGACAATGCAAATTACTAAAACAATGACATCAAAATCTCATGGGTAGAACTTGATCTAGCTTCCAAGGATCACAGAAGTTACACTTTTAAGCATATCAAATACAACTTTGCTACGCAAACAGCTCAACATTAACAATTTATAAAACATAGGGCTTTGGCACTACTAGAACGCTTCACCAACTTGAAGCACCTAACTATGAGAATCTACGGGAGTCTCCGGGGATCTTAATAAAATGTTGACCCGTTTTTGTTTTCAATGCTGCCCTCTCTCCATGTTTCGAGAGAGCGCAGATGGATTCTATCCCCTATATTCACATAAGCTTCACTTGAAAGAGAAAAAAGCAGATTAATAACTGCGATCAATCATATGAGTATCACGGAAGCTTTCTCCATGAACCATTATCAATTACTAATCGAAAACTAAAGTTACCAGTTGATACAATAGTAGAAAAAGTTAAAAAGGGAAACTGAAGATTGCCAGCAGAACAGCATCGACAGTCGCCATATCCAAAACTGTGTTAGAACCTAGCAGTAATCCACTCCAACACAATAATTAAGTTAGCAAAACCGAAAGCGGTCCAATTTCTAGAAAACATGCATGTGGGGAACACGAAAAACACTTTGAATTAGGAAAACGGGTTCCCAGAAAATAGCAAAAACCTCAATTGGATGCCAACAAACCCGTTTCTCATCGACAAATTTACACATGGAATTTGCCAAAACCAGAAGCCAAGCCGAAAGTGTGCACCTTTTTACCAAATTTATTAATTTAGTAGAAGAAGATCCAGAAAATGGTCTCTGAAATCAGAAATAAATATGGGGAAATTGAGCTTGTTCTGATTCTATTGGAGTGGTCAATTGGGTGAGCATGCACTTTGGGTTCTTCGTATACTTCATTTATTTCGATTAAATTTGAAATGAAAAATGAAATTGAGAGATAGAGAGATCTTAAACCCTAAACCCCAAATCGGTACAGAAATTTAAGAGAGAGAGAGAGAGAGAGAGAGAGAGAGAGAGAGGAAGGGAGAAGAACCTGAGCGGAAGCTTGAGGATGCGAGGTGTCTGGACTGTGATCGCAGCAACTGAAAGAGAGCCGCTCTCGTCATTTTTGATCCGATTCCGAGCTACCAAGAAAACCAATTTTCAGGGTTTAACACCTCAAAAGAAATCTGACCCAAAATGATAAAATTGCACTAATGGACTTCAACTTTTCCAATTTCATGAAATTACGAACTCAACTAAATTATTTACACTTAACCACCTGAATTTCAGGCGGTGTTACAATGTGGCATCCATTTAAACTTGGGAATTTTAACGAAAAGTTCCCGGTACTGTTCACTTTAATGAAAAACCACATTTTTACACTAAAAAGTCAATCATCGTACTATTCACTTTACCCTTTATTTTGTCTTTATTGTTAAAACTCAAAGTTTTCAAGCCATTTTCATTAGGTTTTCTTTTAAACTTCACAATTGCAGACATCGAAATTTCGGTGAAACAAATATTAACCAATGCGTTAAAATTTTAACATCACGTGTCACATAAATTTTACACATAGCGTGTGAGTCAACGAAAAATCGAAAAAAAATCGTATGAGTTGTCAAATAGGACACGTTCTCCAAAATTAATACAAAATATTATTTTGTACACGTATTTTTGTTTCATTCAACGCAAGAATATTCGTGTTTGCGACAATAACCATTTTTGATGGGCCCTTGTGAAGTTTGATAAGTTAATTGCTTCTAAATTAATTTCATTCATGTGGTAACTTTCATAAAAGCGAAAACATCAAAAGGTCGTTCATGCAACTTTATGAATATGGTAAAGTGAAGTTACGACACATCAGTGGGCATTTGGTCTAGTGGTATGATTCTCGCTTAGGGTGCGAGAGGTCCCGAGTTCAATTCTCGGAATGCCCCCCCTTTTTTTTCCTTTTTTTCTTTAATATCTTGCTGCTTTTGGGTTTTTCACTATGCCACCAGGCTTTCTAGTCCTTCTAGACAAACAACCTTCCAATGCATCTTCTCTCTTTTTAGTCGGATTTAACCATTTTCTTCTCATTTGACTTCTCTTCCGAACTTTCAGGGTGTTGTCAAATTAGAATTTTGATGGATTTCGGAGGGGTGTTGTCAAATTAGAATTTTGAAAGATTTTAAAATTTTAAGATACTCGATTAGAATTTTAAGTTTATAAATTTATGTGTAGTCAATTACGATTTCGAAAATGTTATTCTTATATTTATATCATCCCTCTAATGGATTCATTCTCTAATGTATACACATGTATTGGTGGCTCTACCTCTATTAAAAAGATGATACAAATGATAGTACAAATAAGTGGTAAGTTTAACATTACTCTTAGGATGTTGAAGATTTTAGAGCAGTGTTATACTTACCATTTATTTGTACCATCTTTTTAATAAACGATAATACAAATGATAAGAATAATATTGTTGTATATGTTAAGCATCTATATGCAAATCTAGGTAGGTTTCATTAAATTATGGATTTTAGTAGATTCTAGGATAAAAAATACATATGTCTAGGTTAGGAACAACGAGATCAAATCTTCTACATCTAAAATGAATGTGACTTTTCTGTAATCCTAATTATTGTTTGACACATATTAAATTTATAAAAATAAAATTCAGAAAAATTAAGTTTATAAGCACGTCTCTGACAATTATTGAAGCCACGTATAAGCCACACACATTGCAGAAGATTTGACCTTACGAAGAACCCACCATTCCCCATAGATTTCAGTGGATTCTCCTCCTCTCTCCACCCAAACCTTACCGGCGTCTTTTCGCCTAACCCACACCCTGGCACCCACTGCTCACCCCTCCTATCAGCACCACCACCACCGGCACCTCCTCTTTCCGGTCTCCCTTCAAATACTTATATAATATCTTACTGTGTTGGGTCTAATGAGCATGCGACCATATTGCACTCCGCCAATATATTAGTTTTTTAATGTCTAAAAGGACACATATAAGAAACTATTTAGATAAATGACAACAAAATATCTGAAAATCCATACAAATCTACAAAAATATCCACCACAATCCTCAAAAAGTCCATTTGGATTCTACTAGTCTCATCAAATCTGGAGAAAGTATCTTTTAAAATCCTTTTAAATTATAATTTAATACATCTCTTAATCTCCTTTTCCACTTATTTTTCAATAAAATCTCAAGTCACCAAGTTGTTGTTCATCCAGAAGCTCCAAAACCAACACCACCAACGCTACGTCGCCACTCCCACCCCATATATATACACGCACAGATGCTCTCCCCTAATCACCAAACGCAACCAACAACACAAACAAATCAATCGCACCGCTACCCAGATCACAAAGATGGAAACTTTCTCAGATTCCCAGCAGCAAGAAGTCGAGGAAGATGCGCTTTCCCTCTGCGATCTCCCGCTGCACGACGACAATGGCGAATCGGAAGAGAACCCCATAATCTCCGCTTCTTATTCTTCCGCCCCGGACGACCTTTTTGAATTTCGGGTCGACCCGATCCGGAGATACATCCCCGTTGACGTCGTTTTTTGCGGGAAACCCATTCCCCCTCGGACCCAGGAGCCCCTGTTCGAAAACCCATTGTTCTCCCGGTCCGAATCCTTGAAGTTTTCATCTCCCTCCCACGCTTACTCGCACCGATCACCAGGATCAGAGCTGGTGCGGGCTTTTGGGAGCCGCCGGTTGCACCAGCAGTCGAGCAATTCGCGGAAGCACAAGGTGTTCATAGGATTGGTGAAGTACCAGCCGGAGATGGACATGAATGAGATTAGGAAGCGGCAGAGTCGGCGCGCTCCGGCGCCGATGTTTCCGGTGAAAAGCGGCGGAGAGCAGCCGAGTGTAGCCTGTGGGAGGAGTGGATCCGGGAAAGGGCACTGGGGGCTGATGAGGCCGCTGAGGTGTCGGTTCCACTTGTTAGGCGCGTTGGCTAAGGTGACTCATGGTTGTGTGCCACGTGTCTGAATGGGTCGTCTTTGGTTGGGGTGGGGAACTTGGACTTAAGACGTGGATTGGTGGGTCCCAAGTCATGGACTACGAAGGATGATTTAAATGAATGAGGAGCTCCACTTTGTAAAGATCCCGAAGATCCTTAAATTTTGAATGTTCATTTGGCTAAAAATTATTTTAAATTATTTTATTTAAAATTAAATATAAATAATATTTGACGAAAACTGATCATACAATGTATGATGAACAGACATAATTTGAGGATCTCTAGGATTTTCACAAAGAGGATCTGAAGATGTTGCTTATTAAATTTGGGCTATATAGCCAATATGGTCTCTGAGATATGCATAACACATCACTTTAGTCCTTGAAATTGAAAATCAATACAAATGGTTTCTGAGATTATCCACCATCCATCATTTTGGTCATTCCGTTAAAAACTGTTTGGGCAATTTTCAAAACTTTGTAACTCAATCGTTTCTCAACCAAATTCAACCTATAATATATCAAACTGAAGATAGGAAAGTGTAAAATAAGGTTATACCTATTTGGAAGCCCAATGGTTGCAGGAGATGGCCAGAAAATAGGCTCAAAATTGACTGGTCCGCGAAAAATTTGAAAAACTCACCGGAAACTGGGTAAACTTTAAACGTTCATAACTTCTTCAATACTCAACAAAATCGAGTGATTCAAAAACTAAAATCATACTTCTTGATGAGATGAAGAGAATGATACCTTTCTTGATGGCTAATTCATCGTAGTTTAGCTTGAAAACAGCTCGAAAGTGGCTAACCATTTTCAAGTTAGCCACTTTCGAGCTGTTTTCTGGCCAAAATACGGCTAGTTAACCATCAAGAAAGGTATCATTCTCTTCATCTCGTCGAGAAGTATGATTTTTTTTTTTTTTTGCATAACTCGATTTCGTTGAGTATTGAAGATGTTATGAACATTTGAAGTTTACCCAGTTTTCGGCGAGTATTCCAATTTTTTCGCAGACCAGTCAACTTTGAGACTATTTTCCGGCTATCTCCAGAAACCATTGGGCTTCCAAATAGGTATAATCTTGTTCTACACTTTCCTATCTTCATTTTGATATATTATAGGTCGAATTTGGTTAAGAAACGATTGAGTTACGAAACTTTGAAAATTGCTCAAAGAGTTTTTAACGGAATGACCAGAATGATGGATAGTGGACAATCTCAGGAACCATTTCTATTGATTTTCAATATCAGAGACCAAAGTGATATATTATGCATATCTCAATGACCATTTTGGCTATTTAGCCTTAAATTTAAATGCCAACATTTATATTCTTAAATAAAGTTTAGATTAATATCTGTACAAGATTTAAAATTGAGTTTAGTCCTTTTTGTTTTTTTTTTTTTTTTGTCAAACAAAATGTCAAATTATAAGAGTCAAAATACAATTGATGGTTGATGTGATAATTTGAAGTTGTATGTCAAATTTTGTACTTCTCCAATAGAATTATCAAATGTTATTTTATTATTTAAATTGAGCTTCAAATAGTTGTAATTATTAAAAAAGTGTTAAAATAAAATTTTTATTAGTTGAAATGTTAGTAGAATAAAGAACCCACTATTAAAATGAATTAAAAACAAATTTGACATTGAAGTAAAATTTGACTCCAAATCACAAAGTCTTCAAATCCATTCAGCAAATAACATTGTGGTTAGAGAGATTTTTGATATTAAATATGCACAGTGGCATTCCACCTAGGATTTTGACATCTCATTTGGAGATGCTCTTAGATGTTAGATTAGTCACTGCCGACGGAGTTCGAGCACACATCGTCATGCAAAAGCTCAACACTTTTTCACCATTATGGTAAAAGGCCACTTGCGTTTAGTCATTTGATTTTATTTAAATGCTAGCATTTATATTCTTTGTCATTTTATTTTTATATTTTGATAATTTTATGATTTTTCTTTTTCTAAGTCTACACTAATTTATTATAATATATTTCAGTATAGATATTTAGGTACACTAGTTCATTATAAATATATTTTGTCACAATTCAAATATGTAGGTACACAAATTCATTATAATATAGTTCGGTACATATATTTGGTCCAAACATTTAAGGACACAAATTCATAATAATAAAATTTGATACAAACATTTCCGTACAAAGAAGTCAATTTGATATATTTCGGTATAATCATTTCAATACTTATGCATTTACATACTTTCCTTACATGTCACTCGTTTATTTTAGTTTAGACATATTAATAAAATTAAAATTTTAACGAAGACATTAAATAAAAAATAGAATATGAATTTTGATAAAAATACACTTCAAAGGATTTATTTATTTTTATTTTATTTTTTGAATGAACGATGGCCTCACAAAAACTTTCATTTTCAGTTTGAGAAATGCTAAGGAGATTTTTCAAAGTGGTACTCTCCGTCATCTCATATTTTTAGCACAATATTTTATAATATTGACACAAGAATTGTGCCAAAAACATGAAAAACGGTGAGTCTCAGTTTTTTGAATTTCTATAGAAGCTACCATAGATATTACTTCCGCTTCCGTAACCTTCTCAAAATTCATCAAAGACATTTCAGAGCTATCTTGGCAGTCAAAATATCCTTTTGGTTACGTTTTGGAGACAACCTTTCTATCATTCAAAAAATATCAAGTGAAACGAACAAGGGTAAAATAAAGTCGACACCGTCTTTGGTGCTCAAGTTTCGCCTTGTCGCAGAAAACACTCTTCTTTCTTACGCACCCATACTCGTAGCCCAACTCCCAATTTTAGCTCCGCCTTCATCTCCGCCGCAAAGTCCTTACCTTTATGTATTGGTTCTGTGTTTTCGAACTTTCTCAAGGCTAATCTTACCTCGCCTTCAATTGTTTATGTCCCTCCTTGCACGGAGTGGGAGTTTTGCCGGATATTCAAAAACTTAAGTTAGAACTTTTCCCGTCAGGCGACAAGTGAAACTCAATTTGATTATTACATGTGTTACAGAAAGTTATATTATGCATAAAAAGTTATAAACCATTTAATATTTTTACTTCTTGATAACTCTCGTTAATTGTTACGTGACAAAGAATTCTCACACTAAAACTAAGAAACAAAAATTGCATTTCATTTAGCGGATTCAATGGCGGAGCCAGAATTTTATAATAATGAGATCATAATTTAGGAAAAAAAAAAAAAAACACTTCATTAGATCATTTCGTAGAGCTTATGGTGTTTATCTGCCGAATTATGTCGTCTACTGCCGATCAATGAGGCTTTTTATCAAACATTTGTTATGCACCATAAGATTGCACACAAGAAATAGAAGAAGAACGATAAAAGAAAGAAAGAAGAAACCTACAAATAACTACAAGAAGTTGCATAAAAGAAGCAGTAGTATGTGATTCGGTGTTTTTGACTCATTCTTTCAGTTTGCCGCAGTTGTATGTAGAAGTCACATACAAATATACAGATAAATGTATATTAGGATTATGAAATTATTAGAGTCATGAGTAACCAATAACCCCATGTTGTGATTCCATTTATTCCTTCAAATTCCCACAGCAAACAAACCAATTTGTAATCCGACGTTAATTCATTTGATTATTATTGGTAAAAAAGTCAATATTTACTCTCTTCTAGTAGCTCATCCCAAATCAAAGCATCCACCTCTTCCAGAAAGCCTTGGCACCAAAGCAAACTCCCCCTCCCTCCCTCTAGAAACTCAGTAATAAAATAATTTTTTTTAATCGAAATTAATAAAATAATAATTAATTAAGCTAATCACCTTGCTTAAAAAACCTCTCTTTCTCCCTCTCTCTCACCAAATTTCAAACATCATCGGCCATATATAAAACCACTCCCCCGCACCTTCCTTCTCACACCAATCCGGCAATCCCAGTTCTCAAAAAATGGACGACAACAAAACCAGTGCAGTCCAGCAGGACCCGTACGACGCAGACGACACCCTCTCGTTCTGCGAGTTCTCCATCTACAACGACGAGAACGACAGCTACTCTCCCTCCCCGCGAAAACACCCAGATACCCCCGACAGCCTCTTCGAGTTCTTCATCGACCCGGAGTTCGAACTCGACTCCTCCGCCGTCACCTTCTGCGGCAAAACCATCGACGACGTCGATTTTCCCCAATACCCGAAGTTGGTGCAGAGGGACCCTCAAAACGGCCTCTTCCTCTTCAAGACCAACTCCTTCAAACGATCGCAGAGCGTCCGGTACCCGCTCGATCTCGCGAAATCGTCAGTTTTGAGGCAGGATTCGCCGACGGCCAGCAGCTGCCGGTACCAGAGCAGCAAGTCGCGGAAGTACAGGACGTCCCTGATCGGGTTGTTGGTCAAGCCCCAACCAAAAATGGAGCTCTGCGACATCAAGAGGCGGCAGAGCCGGCGTGCACCGGGGCCGATGTTCCCGGTCGCCGAGGGAGACCACTCGGGCGAGCTGGTTGCTGCCGCCGCCGCCGACGGTGGTAAGCCTGACAAGAGACCACTTCGACCTGTCAGGTCTAGGTCCCACCTCGTGAGCGCGCTGGTTAAGGCGTCGTTTGGTTGTATTCCGTCGCCAAAACCCGTGTGTAGGTAGAATGTCAATATCCCATTTCCCGCGTGTGGACTGAGTCCTCCGTTGTACCTTACTGTGGATTTTTTGTATTTATTTTTGTTTTTTCAAATAATACAGCCTACACATTTTGTGTGTATAAACATATTTTTTTAGGAAATGAGAAGGGGAGAGGAAGAGAGAGAGAAGAGTGGGAGGTTTTTGGTTTTTTTTTTTTTTTTTTTTTTTTTTAATATTGAAGGTATTTTAACGTTACATGTATATAAGACTTCAATAAAAAATAGTAAAATTTAGACATGTGAGATTACATTATTGCCCATCATTTTGTGTGTGTGATAGAAGACTAATGTATCTTTTCATCCTCTTTTAGTTGGCAAAGAATATTTTATTAATTAGTAAAGATTAGTAGAGATTTTTGCTTTGTGATGTATAAATTTTTTATTTAAAAATATGGTAATAATTTGATTGGTTAACTATATATTTTTTTTGGAAAAAGTAGTTGTTAGCCACTCATCAGAAGTCCTCTGTCAAATTCAAACATCCAAAATACATACATACATAAATTTTTTATTTTTTCTGAAAGTTAAACATATTTCTCGCATTTTCAATATTGTTAATATTAAACCATGGAAGAAAAAAATGAGTATTAGTTCAAACTTCAAACAAAAGGAAAATATACGTTCGTAAGTCCAAAGTTAAAGTGTTTTAAAGATTTTACACATTAGGTTCGAAGTCAAAATGTTTTGGCAATTCAACATCATCTAAGATATTCACTATTTTCTCAAGTTGCATGTAACAAGTGCAAGAATTGGATTTGCTCTCCTGTTAGCATGAAGATGAATTTGATTCTATTTGTCTTCTTTATTCCTAAAGAAACCCCCATCACAACTACTTCTTAAGACCACGAAGCTCTCTCGAATGCGTTATACCATAAAAGCTTTCAACGTATATCAGAAACAAATCTTTCGCTCACTAAGAAGTGAAACCTTGTGACTATATCATCATGAAGTTGAATGTGACAAGAATAAATGGCATTTGGAAGTGTTGCTGGCTTAACATTTAGGATTCGACATGACAAAAATTGCGCTATCTTTTTTTTCACACTTAGCCGCACATCATGCAATTGGTAATGATTCTACTACAAAGCCATAAATTCACAAACTGATCTTAAGTAATCGTTGTTGTTCATTGGATTCCAGAGGTACTACTTCGTTAGGGTTGGGGAATTGCTACGATTCTTCCTGAATAGCCTGGATTCTCCTGTTGAGAGTCACTTTGAAAATATTACCCAAACTCTTACGATTCAACATGTAAAACCCTATAAAACAAAAGCTACTATCATTTATTCATTATAGATTACGATATTCTTCGAACTTAATGCACAAATAGATGAAATATTAGCAAATAGCATCTTTTTGGCATGTAAATCTCATTACGAAAGATTATCTCTATTCTTGCAGAAACCAAACGGGAAGAGCTTTTGAATTCGATGCGCTCGCATAGCAAGAAAGGTATTGACATTACCAACCAAAAAAAAGAAAAAAGAGAATGAAAGGAGAAGAGAACTTCTTTGTAATTCTCTAGGAGTCATGTTAATTTAACCTCAAATGCTATTAAAAATTCTACAACAATAGTTCCAAGGACTCGAAAGTAATAATGAAAATGGCTAATCCAATAGCAGATTCCGCAGCTTCCACCTTTAAAACCAATAAAGCAAATAATTGACCCATCATCTCATCCAAAGAAATAGAAAATACCAAAGAGTTCAAATTCACAGCAAATAACATTATTTCAATTGACATTATAATAAGAATATTTCGTTCATTAAGGAGGATTCCCCAAATACCTACAAAAAAGATGATCATAAAAAATGTGAAATATTTGATAGGATCCATTTCTAAAACATAAAATGTAAGAGAAATTCAAATGTTATAACTTTAGTATGATAACGAATAAGCCCTTCCTAGCTACATAAAGCAAGAAAATCAGTGCAAATCTCGAACTAGCAGAAATTCATGCCATAAAAAGGTAAAATCTCTACTCATATCCATAAAAAAATCGATATCCTGAAAAGCGATGTGTCGTTGATAATTGTTTTTTTATAAGTACTTTACATGTTGTCCAAGGTTTTGAGATAATGATTTCATTTTGTTCTAAAAGGAGGTTCTAATTCTTTTCAATTGAAAGCCGGGAAAAAGAAATAGTTTATCCCTTAAAATCATGATCATGTAAACGTTGTAAACTGTTGTTTATGGTGGTATCTTATTGAGAAAGTATAACATCAACTCATGAACATCCATCAACTATGAGTAATCGAATTCATTTTTATTCACTAGGCTTTGCAAGGATGAGAGCAAAAAACAATGCAAAAGGAGAAAAGGATAATTAGTAAATCAACTAAGCATTAATAAAACCCT